>NC_041378.1:17363593-17534878 GCF_900634415.1 Cottoperca gobio | reverse complement strand
ATTGAGTTTGGCATTAACAAAGAGAATACTTATAGCCAACGGTTGACTGTAAGTGTGGAGATGGAGGGAGGAGATAATATTACGGTGATGGAATTGATTAAAAGATAAAAGAACTGTGTGGAAACTTGGTAGCATGCAGGGTGATAGGAGAAAAAAAGTTTGAAATCACAATGAAGGAGGATGAAGGGAAAAATAGACTCTTGGATGGGATCAAAATTAAGAGCACAAATGTAATCGGGGAGAGAGTTAATCAATGACGAGATGGTTGTGTCATTTCTTGGGCTGCTGGCATATTTAACGGATGAGCAAATAACAATGAAACTGATCATGTGGGGAGTCAAGGCAGTTTCACCCATCAGAAGGAGGGTTGTGGCCGGGCACAGACATTGCAGACGGGACAAGGTACATGAAAGTGAAATTCAATAAAGAGGTTCAATCGCTGCCATATTCGGCAAAGTTCATGACCGCAACGGGACCGGAATACTTCCGTGTCATTCATGATAAACAGAAGAAAGTCTGCAGGCTATGCATACAGCCTGGTCACATCCTCCGAGACTGCCCGAGTTTTTATTGTTTCAAGTGCAAAAAGCAGGGACATTATGCACGGGAGTGTGGTGGTGGAGCTGGAAATGAGGGAAGGCAGCCGACTGGAGATGACCAGAGGGGAGACAAGGAGACCAGAGATGTGGACAAGGAGGACGTGACAGCCGGAGAGAGGGAGAAAGGGGACGAGGAGGTTGAGGGCGAGGACGGGGACGAGGTGGCTGAGGACGAGGAGGCTGAGGACGAGGAGGCTGGCTGAGGACGAGGAGGCTGGAGAGAGAGGAGACGAGGAGGCTGTGGACGAGGAGGCTGGTGAGAGAGGCGAGGAGGTCACTGCGGACGTGTCTACAAGGGACGACGAGAGAATGGAGGAAGAACGGGAGATGACTGGAGAAGAGGAGGCCGGGATGGTGGTTGAGGAGATGCAGATGGAGGAGGGAGGAGATGAGGTGAGAAAGCACACTGGGAGCAGTGTGGAGAGCGGCTTGAGAAAGCTCATTGGAGGTCTGAAAAGGAAAGACAAGGGGGGGAGTGGAGCAAACGTAGACACAAGGATAAGTGGTCTGTCTGAGGAGAGATGTGAAGGAGAAGGAACAATTGTAAATGTAGGGGGGGAAAGAGCCACACATATCTGACATTACAGACAGTGAAGGGGAAGACCTGGAGCAAGGTGGCTGAAACGAGAAAGAGACCGAAGCAGAAGAGAAGAGAGATCAAGAGCCAGCCAAGGAACAAGAAAAAGATTGTGCAAACTAAATAAGTTATGCTTTGTGTTTATCTATTTATTCTATTTTCTATATTTGATGGTAAAAATAACCTCATTTAATGGTAATGGATTAAAAACTGCAAACAGATGGCAGCAAGCCTTGAGAGTATGTTCATCGGATATTATCTGCTTACAAGAGACACATTGGGATGAGGTGTTAGTACAGGAGGTAAGGAGTGAATGGATGGTTGATGTGTTTGTGAGTTATGGGGGTGTGAATTCAAGAAGGGGTAGCGGTTTTGGTGAAGAAGGGAGGCAGTAGAGAATGTGAGAAAAAATGAGGATGATGGTGATGGGAGAGTGATTGGGATTAATTTCGAGCACCTGGGGGAAAAAATCAAGCTGTTGAATATATATGCGCCAAATGAGGAGAAGGAGAGAAGATAGTTCTTTGAAAGATTAGGGAGAATGAGTGGAGAAAACTGTATGGTTGTGGGGGATTTTAATGTGTGGTGTGGAAGGATGGATGTATCTGCTGGTATGTGCTTTAAGAATGACTCCTCGAGAGGCATTCTGGGAGAAGTTATGAGAGTGAATGGCTGATTGATGTGTGGAGAGAAAGGAACCCGGAAGGCCGGGTTTTTTTCACGGAAGCAAGTGTTGAGTGGGGTATTGAAGCAGAGCCGTATAGATTTAGTGCTGAGTACGGAAAGAATATGCGAAAAGAATAGGCAAGATAGAGTACAGAATAACTGCACTTAGTGATCACATGGTGTTGTAATTTAGGCTAGGGCAAGGGAGTGAGAGGAGGGGGGGAGGGGGAGTTTGGTGTATGAATGGAGCAGTGCTAGTTGAGGGAAGTATAAGGAGAAAGTGAGGGAGTGTATACAAAGTGGAAAAATGAGAAAACCTATGGGGAAAATATCGGGGGGATGGTGGGAGGGTATGAAAAAGGAGATTAAGGAAATAAGCATTAGGTATTAGTAAAAGTAGAAATAGGAAGGATAGAGAGAAAGAGTGGCGGTTGAAGGAAGAGTTGGGTAGAGAAGCGGACAGGAGGAAGGGAGTAATTTAGAGAATTATGTTAGAATAAAAGATGAACTGGAGGAGTTGGAGAAGAAGAAATGTAAGGGAGCAATAGTTAGAAGTAGGGCCTCGATATGCGATGGAGGGTGAGAATGCACACGTTTCTTTTTAGGCTTAGAGAAGACAAAACAAAAAATAATTATTTAGAGCAGGTTGTGGGGAAGAATGGTGAAAGTATAACAGATTTTGTAGGGATAGCGGAAAGAGTGGAGGAGTTTTATAGAGATTTATTCACTGAAGAGGAAGTTGATGAGGAGAGTATGAAACGAGTGCTGAGTACGATGAAAGCTAGAGTGAGTGTAGAGAAGCTAGAGACATGTGTGAGGGTGAGATAGGGACAGGTGAAATAGAAGCAGCTATATGTGGGTTGGGGAGGAAGGAATAGGAGTCCAGGGACGGATGGGTTTAATAGGAGAGTTTTTTTATAGAGTTTAAAAGATGAGGCTAGTGCCAAGTGTTAGATAGATTGTTAATGGGTAGAAAGGAATAGGGAGATGCCGACTAGTATGTCAACAGGATTATAGGTATAATTTATAAGAAAGGAAGCAAAGATAGAATTAGAGAACTATAGGGCCACTGAGTATGCTAAATTGTGACTATAAATACTAGCAAAGGTATTAGCCAACAGGATCAAGAAAAGTAATAAGGGTCAGTGATAGGGAGCCACAGGCTTACAGCATACCAGGCAGGGATATAGCTGACACAATAAGTAGTATTAGGGATACAATAGATTATATGAAAAGAGGTAGTGGAGGGATAGTTTTGAGTCTAGACCTGAATAAAGCTTTTGATAGAGTCAACCATGGTTACCTGTATAGAGTGTTAGAAAGAGTAGGTTTGGGCATAGGCTGGTAGGGTGGATTAGAATGATGTATGATAAGGCTGTTAGTTGCGTAAAAATAAATGGGATAGTAACAAACACATTTAGAATTGGAGAGGTCGATTAGGCAGGGATGTCCGCTTTCGGCCTTGCTGTACTCGTTGTCAGCGGAGCCCTTAGCCGGATTATTAGAACAAAATGAAAGATTAGTGGTATACAGTTACCGGGGGGATCAAGTTAGCTTATTATATCAGTATGCAGATGATACGACAATTACAGTTAAAGATAGGGCAAGTGTAGTCGAGGTATTAGGTAGTGTAGAGTTGTACGGTAGGGCATCAGGGGCAAAGGTCAATATAGATAAATCAGAAATTATGTTCGTAGGAGTCGATAGAGTGGGGAGTAGAGAAATGGGATTTAAAGTAAGGAAAAGATTATTTCAAGGTGTTGGGGATATATTAGGGGTTGAAGACAGAGAAGGGAGGGATTTGCAGTTTGAAGGGATATTAAATAGCATCAGGAAGACGTTAAAATTTTGGAAATTTAGAAGGTTGAAGCTAAAGGGAAAGGTAGTGGTGGTGAATGCATGATAATGAGCAAACTGGTGTATGGAATGACTGTGTTGGATGTCCCGGAGAATGTGATGAAGGAAGTGGAGCAAATGGTGAGGGAGTTTTTGTGGGCGGGGAAGGGAGTTAAGATTGCTAGAGAAGTAATGGAGAACGATTATAAAGATGGTGGATGAAGCTGATTAATTTGGGAGAAAAAAAGAAAGCACTCAGAGTGAAAAATGATGGTGAGGTATGTAAGGAATAAGGGGGATCACATATGGAAGATATTCTTAAGAGAGGCACTGAATGCATGTGGTGGGTGTGGAGAAAGTGGCTTATTTATGGCAATGAAGAAAGGTATGTTGAGCGGGGTATCTGAGTTTTACAAGGAGGTTTTGGGGAGCCTGGGGGGGAATTCATCCAGAATGTGAAATGTGGAGTGTAAAAATGTTTATACAGTATGGGAACAACCATTGTTTCTGAACCCCAGCATTACAGCAGCGGGCAGCACACTGTATAACAGGACGATGTGGAGAGCAGGATTTAGGAAAATTAAGGATTTAGTTTACGAGTATGTGCCGGGGTTCATGGGGGCGCAAGTGGTGGTTGATGAGGTGAGGGAAAGAGGGGATGTGATGTGGTTGGGCACAGCGGAGGGTATGGTGGAAAAAATAAAGAGGGGATGCCAAGTGAATGGAGGAGGATGATTGAGAGTGAAGTGGGGGTTGAAAGAAGAAGGTGAAATTGGAATGTATGTGGGAGAGGAGGATAGGAGAGTAGATTTGATGAGTGTAAGAGGAGTGGGTTGTATAAAATATTAAGAGGGAAGGTGGTGAGGAGACCGGCTGCAGAGAAGGTGTGGGAAAGAGTACTGCCTGATATGAAGGTGAAAAGAATATGGATGAATCTGCGGATAAAATGGAATAGTATCGAGTGTGAACATTTTGACTTTTTATTACGTCACAATAGGGTGTTCAATAATCTAATATAAGTAGATTGATGTGAATGTGAGAAAAGAATGTGATGTGTGTTGTGTGGAAACTGAACAGGTATGCATGAGTTTATAGAATGTTTGTGAACTGGGGGTGTACTTTGAGAGAATAAAGGAGTTGATTAGCAGATGTTGGGGAGGGAAGTTTTGTGGAGAGAATGGAATGGAAGGGAGTTGTGGGCTGTTTGGAGTGGGAGAGAAGTGAAAGGATGCAATGTGGATTTTTTATATTATACATATATACATATCTAGATACGTCACTCATTCATACATATGTATATATGTATAGTATGTATGTATGTCGTCTATTATTATATTTATATATATATATATATATATATATATATAATATATAATATATATATATATATATATATATATATATATATATATATATATATATATATATATACACACACACACACACTTTATAATGTTTCACTGTCTGTTCACTTTTTTATTTTTTTACCCTAAATACCTACAAGCACTTTCTTTGTAGAGCTCAGGTTGCACAAATGTAGTGCTATGATGTGGGATGCAAATTAATTTCCCACAGTTCTGATTGCAGTTAACTTTTCGTATTTATGCATATGATGGTGTGTTCTTTATACTAGGACAGTTGTACTAAAAATAGATTTTATTTAAATCTCAATACATAGCCTTGCTTACAGTATCGCGATATATTGAATTGTATCCTCTGTCTCATGTTACGCATCTGCTGATTCTTGCCAATACACAGCCCTTAATAACAATAGTGCTTCACATAACACAGGTGCACTTTGAGTTAGTAACTGCTGCTCGTGGTTTCAGGATAAGCAACTGAAAAGTAGATTCTCCTCAGGAGTTTTAAATTGAATGTATCACTTTCTCTCATGTTTTTTCTTTAGGAACGCCCGCTGTGATGACTCCGTTTCACATTATGAACTGTGTGTTACCTCAAGGTTTACACACCGAAGACTCAGCCCTGAAGAACATTCACAGAAATCTACCGGTATATGTTTTACATCTAAACATAATAAAAGATCTATAGCTGCTCAGGGCCCAGTTTTAGTTGGGGACCCCAGGCAGTTGCCTACCTTCCTAAGTGTAAAGACAATCATTGTTCCTGGAGAAGTAGCTTAGGAAGCCTGAGGTGAAGCAAAGTTTCATGGCAAACCACTTGTTGAATGTACCAATGATCTGGCAGCGAGGAAGGAAGCCAGGGGAGGGAAACGTTTTGCTCTGAAGGGGTTTGGATAAGCCAGTTCTCCATCTGTGATCATTAAGGTCCAGTTTTCCATCCACGCTGCCTTTCGGCTCTGTCGCAGGGCACATTCTCAGGTATTATGGGTCTCTGCAGTGTTACAGAACTGAACTAAGGGACTCAGACCAAAAGGGTTCAGTCAAATAATGCAGACATTGTGTGAGGAGAATGAGCAATAACAAAAGTTTCATACAGAAGGTCAGTCAGGATGAGATATTTTCAGAACAGGAACTTTCACCAGGAAAGAAAAGTCTTGCTGCCTCGAGGCCCAACACATTGAAAAGGAACAGGGGACCGTCTGATCTTTTAAATTCCTGATTTTCAAATATTTATTTCCTTCAGCATTTGCCAATATGGGGTGGTAACAGGATAACATAAAGATTAGTCACACACACTTTGTCTTTCCTTCACCTGCAGCGGTTTTAATATCTTGGTGACCTGCCATGAGGTGAACTGCATCTATTAAGCAAGCGGACTGGCACAGTGAGGGGTCTGTCAGTAATGATTAAGCAGCATGGTGCAATTTGTTGTAAAGTATTATAGTAGGGGAATTTGGACTTGTCCTGTCCATCAGCTTAGAGAAGGTTAATGGTGCACTGTATGAGCCGCACTTGTGTTGGGAGCCATTTGTGTGACTTCCCCAGGCTAAATTTCCCTCCTTTACGAGATGATATGTTGCTGTATTTCATGTATTTTCGAGTAAAAGTAGCATGATTTCCCATTGTATACACCCACTGTATACATGTGTATGTCAACGGTTGCTTTGCTGTCAATTTCGGTGCCTAATATTACTGAAGCATTTCGAGCAGTGGGCAGCAGACATCCCAGTGCCATAGCAAAACATTACAACAATATTTCATTTATAGATATTCAAAATGAGTTACCAGGACATGTACACTCAATGTTATCGATTTGTGTGTTCACGCTACTTTCTCCACTGCTTTTTCATGTGACTGAACTGTATAAAATCCATCAGGAAATGAGTCCCTTCTTCAATAAAATCAAAAGAGACAACATACAGTAATGGGATCAGATTCGATGTAAAAGGGTCAACTAAATGACCGAGTCTACTGGAAATCAGAGGCTAGGTGTTGAGAGCCCCTGAGACTCAGTGGCGAGTTACATATTCCACATGTCCAGCATTACTCAACATTGGCTCACACCAGCTCCTATGGGGGCGAGCCCCTGCAACCGTTCAACACTAATGGGCTGACAGAAAGAAAGACTTCAGAGCACCTCTACATATACCCTCTCGGTATTTATTATGCATGACACACTTATCTAATGTACAAAACCATATTTCTTCCCATGATATTGTTGTTGATGGTAACCCTCTGTGTCAAGCTTTTGTTTTTGACCATTTGGTGAAGGTGACACTGTGCATCTCCACTGCCCAGACGAACTACAGTCTGCCAATTCATTAACTATCTGCCACTTTTAAATCAGATCCCTGGCGGTGAATGCCAAACATGAATAATAATGATAGTAAACCAAGCTGAGATGGTTCTACAAAGCAGATTGTGTGGCTGGTCTGAGTAATTGAATAGCCTTCTTTGTCCTTAATGACACAATGTATCATGTAGCTTGAACCGTCTTTCCTAATCCTTTATTACCAAACAGTCAATTAAGCTCTTATGCACATATATCTGCAGCTTAATAAACTGTTATTGTTGCATGTAGATAGAGCCAAGTAGAACTGAATGCAATCGTAACATTTAAAGTCAAGAACATTTGTAGACAAGAGTCAGCCATGCTTTAAGGTTCGTGTGTGGCTCAGTAGCAGCACTATGATGATGCATACCAACTTTAGCTAACTAGCAGTAAACACAAAGTACAGCTAAGGCTTTTTGGCATTTGTTCTTAAACCAAAGCATTGGACACATTTAAATTATGACCCGACGATGGTGCTGGATGAAAAGTCAAAGTAATTACAATTCATCCTGAGGGGGGCATGAATGCCTGTTCCAAATGACATGGCAAAACATCCAATAGTTGTTGGAACATTTCATTCAAAATCCCAAATGTCAACCTCATGGTGGCGGCGCTATAGAAAATAGTCAAGGATCACCAAAGTCATCGGGATACATGGTCTGTGAGACACGAAAGTCTGACAAAGTTCTGTGTGTCTCCATCTCGCAGATGTTGGGATATTTCACAGGATAAATCTAAAAAGACCAACACTATCGTCCTTAGAGCCATGTCACTAGCAAGCTGAAATAAAAAATAAATAAAATAAGACCAGCAAAGCTAGAAACACATTTTTAGTTTGATTGCGTTTGTTGCAAATGTTGCTATTGTACAGATCATTGTGATTCCAAATAAAGTCATGTCATTATAAACAGAACATGTGGTCATCATCAATCTTAAAATTGTCCAAATGTCCACAAATATAGAACACTAACCACCCTTTAAACAGAGCCAGTGGAGGAACGTGTGATAAAAGGTCACCGCTTTAATGTTGAGTACATTTTGCTCTCGGAGCCCTGGTCACTAAATTAGCCCCTTAAGAGTAACAGCACACGGTGCGATATCCACTAAACTCCATACCTCGTGATGGCAACATCAGCGCTCTATGTTGCCTCAACAAGCTCTCCACTTATTAAAACCTTAAGGTCCGTTTTGCATACAGGCCTCAGTGAGGAAGAATAAGGTTGATCCAGGGGTAACTGAGCCCCTGACTGGGAGCCATATGAGCCAAATACGATTCGACAAGGCCCAGAGCTCCAGGGTCAGGCCGCAGCAAGGAACATGTGTCCCTCGGAGGGAAGGCCTTGTTGCTGCTTAAGCCAGTCAAAATTCTCCAGTTTGTGCAACAAATCCTAATGAGGCTGTTCTCTGTGGGGGGAACCAGGACCCCGTCTGTGGGGATTTGTCTGAAGAGCTAAACAACCGAGGAAAGATTCAATGAAGCAACCCACTCGCTTACACCCTCGCTCTGTCTTACACACACACACACACACACACACACACACACACACACACACACACACACACACACACACACACACACACACACACACACACACACACACACACACACACACACACACACACACACACACACACACGAGGTGAGGGAAGCCAAACGGTGTTCTGCAGGCTGAGGCATTGCAACGGATTAAAAACGTGTCCACTCAGAAAGTCAAGGCATAAAATATTAACCAGAAATCACAGGCTGATAGGCGAGTGATAGCCCATGACAAAATATCTGTTTGGTTTAGCTGCTGGCACCAGGTTAGGAAAGCACAAGAGACTCAAAAAGTCAGGTTGTTCGCCACATAAGCCTGCAGTTTGAGCGGTTAAGATTTATATGTTTTACTGCTGCGTCAACCAACAGCATTACAATGTAGAAGAAAATAAACCGGTGTAATTGTAGGGATCACTCAAAAAACAATCCAAAAGGACTGTGGATTCAAATCAATGTCAAAACCAAATATGGAAGTTTCCATCTGTGGTTGATATCCCTACAAACTCAATACCGACCAATAGAAGTCACTGAGCAGAGATGGCAGGACGTAAAAGGGTCGATGTTCAAAGACATTCCCACGTTTCTGATCTGTCTTTGGGGTCAGTCCACCTGAACCACATTAATTCATTCTCCCTTTCTGTGCCTCTTCCTTCTCCTCTGCAGAACGGTGAAGGTAATGCTGTGTAGCAAAGCTTAGTTCATAAGTCACATTGCCATATATTACAATGATACACTCTGACAACGCGATTGGGGGGGTGGGGGGAATAAAATAGTGGCACTAATACACAACACCTGTTCCTTTTCGGCATCCGTCAGTATATCAAATATACAAACAGTGACAGCTGTGGTGCAGGCAGTGATATGGTTAGGCTCTGGCCAGCGTGATGCAAAAGACAGACAGGGGTTGTTCCTCAAAGCTCTTCTTCCCACACAGGGCCGTCTCCAGGTCAGATAGCTGGAAGCCGAGTGTGTAGTGGCCAGAGCCTGTAATATTTCACATGTGCTTTTTTGAGGAGCACCAGGCACTATCAATGTCTTTAATCTAAAGCCCGGGAAGCAAAAGGAAAAGGGCCTATCAGGCTGCCTGCTTTCAATTACGAGGTCCATAAAGACACTGAGATCGGAGTTGATGTGATGGATGCCCTGTCATGATAGGAGCCATGCCTCTGTCTGCTGAGGCTCAAGTTTGCCTGGTGGGATCAGTCACATGCCAGAGACACACCCGGGACTTAAGTCTAGCTACAATCAAAGAAAGGGTGTAATCACGGAGTTATTAGAAGGATCTGGCTTGAACATTAAGTATTTGATTGTAGACCTCTTCATACCTGGGTGGCATCATTACTGATTTACAAAAATATCTAGAGAGACAGGAAGAAGAATTACCCAAATAAGACAAGACGAGCGTCTACATCCCTCGCAGCTCTGGGAGGCTGTGTTTGGCACTGTGGTGCTTTGAGCTTGCTGACCTCGGAAAGCTAGCATGTTCACAACGACAATGCTGGCATGCTGATGTTGAGCGGAGGTGGGGGTGCGTCCTAATACCCACAATACCATACTATTTAGCATACCAGAAAAAGATTTAGCATGTTTTAATACATAGTATGTCAAATGCAGAATGCCAAAAATGACAGGATGTCCTTCTGAACAAGAGGGTCAAAGTTCAAGGCCCAATGTAAGTAGTACGTTGCAATTGTATGCATACTGCATCAAACAGTGAGATCTCTGTAAGGGCATCTGCAGCATGTACTAATAGAAAAAAGAAAACGTATGCAGCATTTAATGTTTGCCTTGTTCCCCATCTGCTTGTTAACGTTTGCAAATTAGAACTGAACACAAAGTACAGCTGAGGCTGATGGGAATGTCATTAGTGTTTGTATTTAATCAGTAAAGTGATCCTGAGGGGGACATGAAACCAAACTCACTTATACGCTGTATTGTCTTCTCTTAGACATTCTTTTATTTGTCCTGTCCACTTCCTGGGTTTGAAGGGCACACAGGGTTAAGCTATTTATAAGATGGGCCTTGCAACACTTCTCATTTCCCCTTTCTTTTCTATTTACTGTTTCTGGCATGTGGAACTCTTGTTTATCCTTCATTTCAGATCTGGAAGATTTAATCCAAAACAGGACAAGCTGCGCTCAATTTGAATTGCAATACCATAACATTTTGCGCAATGATATCTTATTTCTTATGAAGTTAATTTTCCGTTTAGCGGTTCATTAAACTGGATGTTCTATATCCTAACTGAAATCATTTACAGGTTGGCTTTTTATGTAAAGTGAACTGAAGTTAGAATCTATAACGACACTCAAAGTCAGTCCAAAGTCAGCAACTGAATGGGAGTTCAGCATCAGTTGCTGCAAGTTTCTTGGTACAAAGTCACTCAAGTGTATTCTTCATTTAATCGTACATGAGGTTAAGACTGAAAGAATTCCAGATACAATGGAAAGCTCCAGAATAGCTACTAAACAGACCTTATGCTGAGATTGTTTTGTAAACAGCATCAGGCAGCTACTACTGCATCAGTAGAGAAGAAGAACAGAAGCAAAATAATAGCAGACCACGGACACAGTTAGAGACATAGTGGAGCATTTAGCATCTAAAGAGCCACATGTATTACCCTTAGGACTTGGCAGAGACCAAACACACAGCTAAAAGACAGAAAACATTGGACTAACATTCACCACTTGTCCACAAACACACATTTAAATAAACAACAGTTTTCTAACAAGTTTTCCATATCATCTTAAAAGGTGATGAATCAAAACGTGTCTCAACTGCCTCCGTGTGGCCAAAGATATCCGTGTTTGCAGGTTTAAATGTGGACTTCAACACCAAAGACCTATTTCCAAAGGATCCTTTCACAACATAGTTAGACTGTTCTCCCATGAAAAGACAAAAACTTTGAAATTTGAGTCCCAGCTTGGATTTCATCCCCACTGAAAGCTAAATATTTATCTCAGACTAATCTAAATCCAAGTCCCTGACAGGCCAGATAGTGAAAGGCTTTGTCCCTCAGAGCTGGGAGAACATCTCTCTCTCTCAGAAATCTTCAGTGGACCGGGCCGACCGGCCGGCCTGTCAGCACCAAAAGACACAAATCCATACAGTGTAGCGGTTTGAAGTCTCTACAAAGCCAGACAGAGATTATGCACGCTGGTGCCACGGGGTCCACGAGATCCACCAGTGTCTCCATGCTTCAGCTCAACATCAAAGAAACAACGCAACAATTTCAATTATAGACAGCAAGTGTGCAGTCGAGCCTCTGGTGGCAACCAACTACCGGCCCGATTAACCCCTGTGCTAACCAAGGAGAAAAAGCACTGGATGAATTACAATACCAACAACTGCACATCAGCAGCAGGACAAGCGGTCACTCAGCTCAGCAGGTCATTTGAGTTTGAGGCAATGTAAGATGTCGGATCAGATTCAAATGGAACTAAATGTGTTTTACAGTATCTTCCACCTGTCTCTCCATCTCTCGCTCTCCTATGTCTTTATATTATAGTAAGATATGACTTATTACCTGTTTCATCTATGAGGCTGATAATATCCTTAGAGTACAAAAGCAGGTGGAAGCAGGTTAATACTTTCAGACTTGTCTACCATTTATTACCTCTTTTTCCAACTCCAACAAAAGTTTTCAGACTGTTCGTGCATTACCTCACTTTCCTTTACTGCCATTGCTCAGGGAATATTCCACCTTAACTGAATGCCAGCGGTTACAATGGGGAAAGATGACAGCAAATTATCAGCAGATGGACCAAAGACGATTCGGACAAGGCTATTAGAGAGCAGATGACACATGGGATTCATTGTGAGGAAATGCAGATGAATACTGGTGTCGTCAGCAGAAGGTAATGATGGCAAATAGAGCAAAAGAAAGACAAAGAAACACTGATAACAGATGCTGATGCGGAAAATAACCATTTTGTTAATGGTTACCGGCAACATCCAAACAAAAGAAGGACAGCTCTTTCCAAAGAGGATGTATTCTACTGACGGAAGCAGAGAGATCAAGCCAGATGGAGGCATCATCAATGCTTCCAACTTCAATGCCATAGAAAACTCTGGGTTTTGGTTTCAGCGTAATGTTTGCTGAATGGCGCAAAGAAAGTATGAAGACTGATTTAGAAACAAAAAGACAACGCCATATGTAAAAAGCTGCCCAGACGGAGATGGGCCAAAAACATTAGATGGCAAGCAGCTGTTAAAGCCAGCTGTCAGGGCCAGTTGTTCATAAGGGCGGGGAGGCCAGGATGGAGGGATTCAGAGACATTTTGGAAAGACGTGGGGGGGGGGGCAAAGATATAACAAGCAGACAGAGACGGTGAGGGGGGCTGACAGGGAGGGAGGAAAGTGGGAAAAAAAGAGTTCAAACTAAATGAATGTGTTCACAGTGGCAGCCTTTAGAGTGGGCACATTTATCTGTAGAAATCAGAAGGCCAGTCATGGATCAGTTCTAGATGCAGTTTCCTTTTAATTTGCACAAATTCAGCAAATAACTGCTCTGACAACCGGCTCCAGTTCATTATATACAGTATTTTGTTCATAAAGTAAAAAATAAAAAAATCACAATAGATCCATAATACAGAGATAACGGACTGGAAAGGACTCACAGCGGACAATAGCAATACTATTATTATGAAGTTTTACCCTGCACACTGGCATCTAGATCCAGATCCAGATCTAGATCCAGATCTATCTATCTATCTATCTATCTATCTATCTATCTATCTATCTATCTATCTATCTATCTATCTATCTATCTATCTATCTATCTATCTATCTATCTATATATATATATATATATATATATATATATATATATATATATATATATATATATATATATATATATATATATATATATATATATATATATACACACACACACATCTAGAGATATGTATATCTATATCTATATATTATATGGATAAAAATAAATTACATAAAAAAGGCATCCAAATGCATATTTGCCTCTGCATTTTAAAATTGTGGCTATATTGTGTTGATGAATCCAGTTATAAGTCTACACTCTGTTTCTATACATCTAACATGAAATCATAACAGGATGTCCCGCAGGAAGGCTTCTGTTCACTACTGGGCTGATGTTGGGGGGAAAGCAGGCATAAGACTGCCCCCTGGTGGCCTTTTCTCAATCATACGTGTAACTACAAGAGGATCACGAAGACAGAGGGAAATCCAGATTCAGGGATGAGGGTACAAATGCATGGGATGATAAAAAATAAATAATGTATTGCTAGACATTTCTGAAAATCAGCAGTGTACTTAAAGTAAATTAAAGTATTTATCTGAATTTGATAGCATTTTGTTAATGTATGCTATTCCAACACTCTCAATCATTTTGGGGGGGAAATAAATGCAGCATCAAAGATGTGTAATTGTGTGTGTGTGCTGCATTAGATAGGGGTGAGGAAGGAGTTGAACATGTTCCAGTAACTTACTGTAAATTCTTTGGATAAGCTCTGGGTTTGTGTTTCCTTGTGTCCGACAGCAAGCCACAGAACTCACCTGGCAGCTTCCAAGAAACTCTGAGAAGAGAAAAAGCATCAACAGATCACTGAAAAACATTTCGCAACATTTCCCAGCAGATGCCATATCTCGCCCACTAAACTGTAGACAAACAAGGCAACAAACATCTGGGGTGACAGAACATTTCACTATTAAACATTTTAAGATACTGAACGCTAACAAGCACATCGGGTCACTTGCACTGATGGAATGTGTCTGGACCATAGACTGTATATATACACAGTCTGGGCTGGAGGTCACACTAGCATCTTTAGTGAGATAGAGGAGGGCACATTACCGATGATGTAATTCTAGGTTGGCCTTCTTTAGGTGGCTAAAATATGTTTTCCCCAGCAGTACATTGCTCTGCTCCCGTGCCCGTACTCCTGTGTGCTTCCCCAAACTGGGAGCGTGCCAACCGCCATCCACTGTAGGTAGTAACACAAATCAGAGCGATCAGTTCAATAGGTAGGGGTGGAAGAAAATATTGATACAGTATCGTATCGCGATATTATGTTTTGTGATGCTGTATCGATTCTGAAAAATCATTCTCGATCATTAATTAATAGTTTACATGCAATGATAAAGTCAGACAATACTTTATTTTATTTGCCAAGATAAGCGCCCTCTCAGTTTATGTGCCCTAAAAGTAGTGCTCTGATGTTGGATAGTTACAGGGACTGTGATACATGCAAATGCAGATCCCACTGATCTAATAGCACTAAAAAAAAAGTTACATTTATTATATAAATATTTTCCTTCAGTCCAACCAACTGACCCAGTACTCTTTGCCTTTTATTTTCCACTCCTGTTTCAAAACAGTTATGTGGCTCAAGAGCAGCTGGTCCCTTTCATATGATGATGAGAAGCTATGAGGAGAGGATACATTCACTGATGCTCACAACAAACTGATGATGCAGAGCTTGGTAGCCGATCCATATGCACATTATATTAAAGTAATTCCTCTTCTAATAATTTAATCTGAAGCTAACATGACTCTTTATTACCATTGAGCTTGAATGGGATATGGATTTGTTTGATGGTGCCGGACATTATTGCGTTACAAAGTGAGAGTAAAAGTTTGTTTTCACTTGATAGAGGGACATATTCTAAGTTTTCGGTGTTTAGATCACACATGCCGACTTCAAAGTTTCCAATGTAGCCTAAAACCTCCAGAAGCATATCTAAATGTTACAGTATTTACCAAAACCAAACATATTTAAAGAGCAGATTCAGGGATGGGACTAAGGCAAAAGAAAAAAGAGAATGTAATGAGAATAAGAAAAGTTGAATTAGTGGAAAAAACTGATTTAGGATAAGGAAGCTGAATTAAATGTTATAGATGGAGAAGCTAAGGTACTACATCGTCTACGTTAGATGCATAACTGCATTTACATAGAGTTGATTGACACTGAAATTGGATCTCACTTCCCTGCGAACACAAGCAGGTGTTCAAATAAATGAGTTGAGCAAACCCTTTTCAGTCAGCTAACATCTTCTATAACAATACAACCAACACAGCAGGAGAGCAGAGCACAGGAATGTTGTGCACAATACCAGCTTCGAAACATTTCACACTGAAAAAAGGAATACAATTGCCCGGATATGGTTTTCTATAAGACGGTTTTTTCGGACATGTCACAGCAAACTAATAATCTTTTAGCAAACTAATAATGTGCAAATTGTACATTAAACATTACACTTTTTATTCGAGCTAGTTAACGTAGCAACAGCTACCACACGCTCGCATACGCACTACATTCAAAGTACTAGTTACAAGTTGTTGACGTTAGTTTTAGGCTGGAATCTTTACGTGTGTCAATTAAGATGACGTTATCATTATAGCTTCGGCCTTAACGTTACGTCAAATCACAGTACACCCCATCAGCCAAGCTAGCGTGAACCTTTAATGTCAAAGCTAAACTATGCGAGCCCCAAACATTCCGGCACGCGGTCTCATCACCACCGAGTGCTCAACACTCTGGATATTTAGCTTCATTTTACCACCACAACAACACAACGCTGACGTTTGCTCTGGCCAAGCTAGCTAGCTTAAGTCCATGTTAGCTGACTGACGCCTGCTAGCCACTGCCAGCTAACCTCGCTGACCAAAACAGCTGGCTAAATAACAGCGGTTTCTCTGTGGTTCATTTCACAAGCAAGCTGCATACTCACATGGGCACCCACCGGGTAAGAAAGCAAAACACGCTGAACACGGCGACAAGAAAAGTATTCCTGGTCCACTACTTTAGTGTTTGCCGGATGCTGATGAATCCTATATCCAAGCATCAAACCATGTTGGGTGGGCAGCTGCGCACTGAATCCTTTTTTGCACTAGAAAGCCATTAGGAGGTGTGTGGGGAAAATGTAGGGAACTTCGAAGGACACTAGGAGGAAACAATGTGCCCAAGCCTCTTACCTCCTCGAAGTCTAGGATAAAGTATTTGTATATTGGTCTAGAAGTTCTCGTAATTGTAATAGAAGTATATCCATCTGTAGTCTAATTCTTTTAAGGGCTCTGTATGAATTTGTAAAAGTAAGGACAAAGGGATGCATTTGTGGCTTGGTGTGAAAATAGTACCATTAAATCATTTGTAAGTTAAATGTTGATAGTTGTGAAGCTTCTCATAAAAATGTAGAAAAAGGAAGAACAAGCACACTAATGGCTGCATTACGGTAGGCTACTCCTAACACAGGTATTAAAGGCTTTGTCAAAAGTGAGGAGACTTAAAGTGGCAGAGATTGACCGTGGCCAGTCAGAGGAAAGGTAAGAGAACAACAGCATTTTTTATAAAATGAGGAGGAAATGAACCAATCTATGAAGGTGTTTTTTATGGTTTTACAATTGATTAGTTTTGAAGTGAAGAAGGGGAACTATTTATGACTATCAAAAAATAAATGGAAAGACTTGAACTTCAAGGTTGACTGTCATTGTTGTCAACAATAAAAGCCATGTTGTGGCAGAACTATGAATCAGTAGCATTTGGTATTTCTTGCATTTTCACAATTAGGTTAAAGCTTTCACAATTAAAAAACGGTGTTTAAAAGACTCTTTAGTCTCTCTGGGATAATCTTTTTTGCATTTTCACAAATAGGATAATGCTTTTACAAATTCAAAAGTGGGTTTCAGACAGCGTTAAGGTTTCCTCTAAAATGTCTAAAATGCTTTCACAGCATAAGAGTGAGTTGTAAAGAAGGATCGTTCAGCAATGCAAAGTAAGTTTCCCTTAACTTTCTCCTTAAACGCTGAATTGGAAGCTAACTTCAGCATCGTTGGAAGAAGTATTCATATTTCTTACTTAGGCTAAGTTAAAGCAGCCTACTAATACCACAATAAAAAACAACACTTTCTTACAAGAAGCTAAAAGTTCTGCATTCAAATTCTTACTTAAGTAAAATGATGTAAGTATGCTATCAAGAAATGTACTTAAAGTATTCACTATGCTGCCAAATGAGCTCTTTAGTTACATTATTATATATTAGATTATTGTTATTATTGATGCAGTAACATGTAATACACATTTTGATACTGTAGCTGGCTGCAATAGAGCTAATTGTATTCTATATTAATATTTATAGGAAGTGGAGTAGAAGTAGAAAGTAGCGTAAAAATAAAACACTCAAATAAAGTACAAGTACCTCAAAATTGTACTTAAGTACAGTACTTGAGTACATTTACTTAAATACTTTCTGAAAATACAGTCAATACAATACATCAGTTAATTGAAAAAAGCATCTGAATCCATATTCCATTTTGATTCCGTTATAACTGTGAATAAAAGTCTTAATGTCGCTTTAATGCAGTTTATGTTGTAGGCTATTTGCCAAAAGACACATTATGATAAAAAAGGGCAAAATACTGAATGATAATGTAAAATAACAAATCTGTCATCAACAGAAGTTTAACTTTTTCAATCATAAATAATGTTTTGGTTTGTCATTCAAGTCTTCAATAACCACAGTTATGGCTGTAGTGACAAGTTGTTTGCAGCTCACAATAAATGAGCGCAATGTAGAAGCAGGCGGAGCGACATGGAAAGAGGAAGAAACTGGCAAACCAGAGTACTCTCAGAAAGCCACGAAGATGGTTGTAGTTTCCCTCTGCTGTTGAAAAGTGCATTACATGACACTCCATCAGGGTCAACTCATAAACACCTTTCACTCTAACGGCCTGCCTGATGCTTTGGCATTTGCTTTGTTCAGATTGTGTTCCTGCGTGAGAATGATTACATTATCATAGAGATCATCATCTCGGATGGTAATAGTTTTACTGAAGTAATAAAAGACAGATGAATATTACAAGGTACTTAATAAAGGGATGTCTAATACCACAGGAAAAACACATAACACAACAACAAGAACATTACAACCTTCATGACATTAGAACAGTATGTGTGATTGTACAGTATTAGCACATATGAAAAGTCCTGTTAAATTCGTATTTTTATTTTTATCATATATTTGCAATACTCTTACTTTCTCAAACTGGATATATTGTTTAATGTTTTAATCATGGTGGCTGCAACCTAGTTTTATTTTCTAGCATCAGTGCTTCGAGCACTACCATGACATTTATAAATGTGTTGGGGGGTTTTCTGGAGACAAAGATAAATTACTTTATTTTCCCACAATAAGACTCTTAACTCTGACAACTGGAAATTGATGTTCGATGAGAATTCATGCTCCAACAAGCAGACTGAGCAATATGTATATTTATTTATCACACAACAGTTTCTCAGTCATTATCTAGAATTTGTGGACAAAATCCTATTTTATTTCTAACTAATCTAATTTTATATTTTAAGTCTAACAAATGGGATTGCAGTGAGGATACTAATGTATGTAGATCCAAACTTAAACTATAATTGTACTGCATTTACAGAAACTCCAATTTGTAAAATTCATATTTGAGATATTTCAAGGTCTAAAAATCAGTTAAACCTCATGTCTGCCCCATTTCTACGCTAGTTAAATACAACTATTAAATAAGTTAAAGATGACTTGATTGTGTATCTATTGGATCAGTTCAGTGCATACAGACAGACCCAACAACACAAAATATAAAGTACAAACCAACTCATTTATTCTCCGAGAATAGTTTTTGGACAATAGTTGTCACATGGGGGCAGTATGACTACCGCACTGTGCGTTTCACAGATTCTGCATAGCAGCACTCGCACCTCATTTATAAAATCTGCGGCGCTCCATTCTAAGTGAAAGCTATAATGTGTCTCATATAGCCGACTGTAAATATGGCATCATAAGAACCTTATATGAGCCCATTATGCATTATTCATGACTGTTCGGTCACAGACAACTGCTTTAACAGCATTAGTATTCATCTCATTCTATTGTGCGATACAAATGTTTCATAATGCATCGGACTACTTAACACCTCCACTGTGTAGATCAGGTCTAACTGTCTCATTTAAAAGCGCTTTGACTGTTAAAGGAGAGCAGAGCACGTTGCCCAGCTGGGATTTTCACAGCATGACCTCTGGATCAAACAGCATGAGATGACTACATCTATAGGGCACTGAACGTGTTCATCTTCCTGTTAGCTCTGACCATTAAGCATTTACTTGAGCCGTTTCTTTGATTAAAACTCATGATAGCATAGTGTCACCAAACCTGCGTTTGTGGAGTGTATGAGGAGTATAACTGCAACTACTCTGCAGAGGCAAAGCAGGTGCAGGCTGAAATTAAGCCGAAACAGCACAGCAAAAAATATTAATGGTTAACTTAAACGAGCTGTGTTTTTCAGTCGGAATGTCTAATTGATGCGCATGCTAAGTTCCCACCTGGACCCATTTCCCCTCCAGAATTAAGCCTCTTGTAATTTCTCCTCATTTATGAACTTTTTCCTCCTAAACCAGCTGAGTAAACAGATCGTCTTCCTGCACATCTCAAACATTAAGCACTAAATATATGTAAATAGGTCTAGGCCTATATGTTTGCAAGTTGTATAACTTGATTCATAGCCTTGTTATATACAATAAAACAAAAGTGATTCTGCTATTGGAGATGATGCTACATCCACAGCTGGATTAGTCTCTCAAATGAGCTGGTGAGGTTGGGGTCTTGTGACAGTTGTCCACTTTTTACAGTTACAGTAATCCAGCATGATTTATTTTTACATTACATTAACAATCAGTACAATTCATATTATTGTGACTACTGATGAATGTTTCTTGGAGACTCTGGGTCTTCATGTCTCTCTGTAGTGTCTTTTCACCAAAGCTGTTCAATTGGATGTTCTCTTAATCCTCCTCCTTGGGTTGATTACTGCACCACCAATTTAATTAGTAATCTTTTCCATTGATAAAAATGGTCTTTACCTTGTTTTTGAATCGGGAAACAACTACTTTGTTTCCAACATACAATTACATTTTTGTAAAATTTCGAAACACATTTGAAAAAGTATCGCAGTTTCACGTGTAACCTGTTACTTCTGTCCGCCTGTTGGTGGCTGGTGATGGGGGGGGGCACAAGTGGCCTTTGAGTCAGTCACCATGCACTCAGTTTACCCCAGCAGCAGCGGAAGTGTTGAGGGGAGCCGCCGCTGTGGTCACATTAAAAACTGCATCGCCCTCTGTGACAACTGTAGATCATTGAGCCATCAGCTCCCCCCTCGCTCTTATTTCAGGGATTTGTAGTTTTTAGTGTAAAGAACGGCGCCGCATGGCAGCGGCCTTTGTCAGAGTAAAACTACAGTTCCCTCAGAGCTGCTCGGAGGTGTTAGTTGTCAATATGGCTGTTGTCAGACAGACAAAGCAGAGAGGCAAATAATTCGCCTCTGATTAGAAATCCTTGGAAAGGGGTCGGACAGGGCACTGTAATCATATCGCGTTATTGTGCGGCTGCAGTAAAAGACACATCGGGTCTTTGCTGAAGTTATAAAGTTAAATGGTTAAGTGGACGATTTGAAGCGAGGTAAGTCATGTACTTAGCTATCTTCAACACTGAAAGTGATGTTATTAATATCAAACGCTCGCTAGCCAGCGACTGCGGCTAACGTCAGCTAGTATCAGCGTTGGCATGGCTAGCATGTTATGCTAATCATTCTACAACCCCAGTGCTACCGAAATAGCAGAAGTTGCTAGCCGTCCTCTGGGATGTCTCTGGACTGTTTTCAGTGTACATTGAGCGGCAGCAGTTCTGTAAATGATGCTGGGTTAGAGGGCTGCAAGCCGGCTAATGTGACGTTCCTTTGGGCATTGTCCATCTGCCACAGAAACATTGGCTAACGTTAGCTTTTGGGCAAAGGGCGTGAAAGCTGGCACCACCAGCGTCTTCCCTGCAGCGTTGAGACGAGCGACACATTTGTGCTCACTGCGGGGCCAATAGTCAGCAAAACAAAAACACATGGACTAAGAAGGGATACCACCAACTATGGTCAATGTTGGGACAATTTGGAAAACTGCACTGCCAATGAAACGAGTTTTGTTTCCCCGATAGAGTTTACTGGCAATAAATAAGGCAGCATATATGCAACCTGTATATAGGTGAGAAAGCTTTTTTTTATTTTTGCATGATGCAGAACCCAACGTGATTTATCAGCTGTTGTCTCGGTGAATCTGGCATCTTTTCTTTCAGTGCTCTTCTTTAACTTGGTTGTACTGCTATCAAGTGTTTGTATAATCCGTTAGGGATGTGTACAAAATAAAGTTTGGTTTACCTTCCGTCAAAGACGGGCCCACTTCAGTTGCTCTTGTCTTATAATTGGATGGTAGAAGTAGGTTCAGTCATACACTTTTTTTCTCACACGTGTCCAGTCTGTGTTATATGTGATCTACAGTAAACCAGTGTGTGTGTGTGTGTGTGTCAACCAGTTAAACCAACTTGAGCCCAATTGAATAGTTAACTTTTTGTAAATACTTGACCAGGAAGGCTAATGATTTGAAATGCTCAGTTTTGTTTGCAACACACAATGTGTCTCTGTAAATGAACGCAACATCTCTCAGACTGTTGAAGTAGTAGATGGTACATCCACTCGTGTATTTACAATTCATGTTAAAGTAACCAGTCTGACAGTTGTAGCTCACCCTCCCTGGGATGTGTTTGCAGTATAACTGCTTGACAGTGATTTACAAGCTTTAGTAGCCTTCCTTATGGATTCTAATAATGATAATTATAAATTAATAAGGAACTAGTTAATGTTCTGCAGTGCTACTAAACTACCCTTTGGTAATTTATTATTTTCCTTTTCAAATCTTGGTTTTACAGAACGCCTAAAGGTTTCTAATCATCACTGCCATATTAGTTCATGGTGACTTCAAAAACACTGCAGACACTCTTGAGTCATTTAGTTATTTGTGCTGTCCTCTGCACAGCTTAAACTAACACAGATGTAGAAAAAAATGCCAGTGACCTCTTTTAAACCCTTAATCATATCAGCATAGGTCGAGCTGGCACAGAAGATGGAAAATCTGCCGCAGTCTGATTCCAGTTGCATTGACTTTGAGCACAGCAAATTGCTTATGAAAAACATACAGCGTGGGTGGTGTGCAGAGCTGGGGATATATTGTAGCTCTTAAAGAATGGCAGTCAGAATGTTAAGATAGCATCAGCTGTCAAGGTGACTCTGGCACTCTGCGTGTGTTGCCGGCTGGTTCCCAAAAATAGCTGATTTTTATGCCCTGCCCCTCCCTCCCTTTTTCTTTCACACTATCTCTCGCTCTTGTCTTCCTTTTCTTATTTGCTGCCTCTTTATGTTCTTCTTGCAGTTTTTCATCCTTTCCCACCCTCTCTTTCTACTTCTCCCCTCTAACTCTCCTCCACTACCTTTCTCTGCCTCACTTTCCCTTTCCCATCATTCTCATTTTTCTCCCCATCTGCAACTGCCTTCCTTTCCACTCTTTCCTACTTAATCCTCTCATTGCCTCTGCCATCCTTTCATCTGTCTCATTTCTGCCTGACTTTCCTCCTTGCGCCTCTTTTTTTCCATCTCTCTTCTTGTTTCCCCCCCCCCCCCCCCATAGATCTTGAACATCCACTCACTTGCTTTCCTTAACTTCCTCCTGCATTTCCTGTTTCCTTTCCTCTCGTCTTATTTCTCCTCTATCTCACAACCTGTCTGTCTTGTCTCTAATCCAGCAGCAGGATGTCTGAGTTCAGTGAGGAGCCGCGCTTCACTATTGAGCAGATAGATCTGCTGCAGCGGCTGCGTCGCACCGGAATGAACAAGCAGGAGATCCTGCACGCGCTTGAAACTCTGGACCGGCTGGACCGGGAGCATGGCGACAAGTTTGGCCGCCGCACCTCTTCCTCCTCCTCCTCCTCGTCCTGCTACGGAGTAGGCGGGGCCAACAGCTGCACCAACAACTCTGCCTCGAATACTACTACATCATTCAACAATAACAACACTGCCTCTGCAACCACCACCTCTTCCGTGACATGCAACGGCAACAACAACAGCGGCGAGGTCAGCGCCGGCGATCACTCTGCGGCCACCACGTCTTCCACGACCTCCAAAATCTCCACTGCCACGCAGACGCAGTACGGCAGCGGAGGGGGACTCTCACCGCCTCCTACCAACAACTACAACATTTCCCCACCTCCAGGCCCGCCGCCGCCTTCCGCCATCTTGCCCTCACCGGTCTCACTGGTGGCTCTGTCACAGAACGGCCGGGATAGCCTTGCTGCCACACCCAACGGGAAGCTGTCTCCTCCAAGATACCCGGTGAACAGTGCGGCCGCAGCACGAGCATTCGGTTTCGAAGCTACAGAAGAGGACCTGGACATTGACGATAAGGTGGAGGAGCTGATGAGGTCAGTAGTAACGGAGGGGAAGTGAGCTCTAAAACTTTGTTTGGGAAACTTTCATTCATTTTCCAACTTATTTATGGAGCTTGTAGAACTGGACAGTATATATGCAGTAAGTAGGCAATATAAGATCGCATGAAGACATGGCTATAATGTAAAGCCTTCATTCACTCAAGTGTGAGCGAAGTGTACAGTTCTTCTGTGTGAAATGAACAGTGACTGAATGAATGAACGCATTTCCATCAAAGACTTATGATCCTCCATTAAATTGCCCTTGTGTGTGAAGCACTAGAGGTGTTTCTAAAAGCAACCTTGAAGGCATCGTTTCTCATTCATGCATTTTCATTTTGATCATTGTGTTACAGTGGCCACTTGCTTGGATTATTTCTTTGCAGTAATAAATGTAACAATGAAAGTATATTTATTGATTACATAATTTCTTTAGGCATAAAAGCGGAGGTTCAAAGTTTATTGTTGACCATGGAAACCAAAGTGCAGTTAGTAGCTGTGCTGGAGCCTAAAGTGTCATGTTTTTGAATCCCAACACAGTAGCTAGTCCATGGTTTGTTAACCTAATGAGGTCGTGTAAGTGAATGTGTCTGTTTTGAAAATAGCTTTTCCATCTGAGTCTGACTTCCTTTTTTCTGACATTCATTTTCATTATTGGCAGCAGACGTTTCAGTTGTGCTGAAAATATTCTTTATCCAATCTGTCATGATGCGAGGTCGTATAATGAAATGAACCAATCATTGGAGCATTCCAAGCCATCATTATTTGTTTGGTTGCACTGATGCAAATGCAGCTGGAAAATAGGTGAGACTCTTTGTCACATCTGTTAGACGTGACCTTTTGTTATGCAATTTACACTTTTCTTTAGTGTTGCAGTGGCAAATCTGGGAGAAGGTTTGGACTGCTAATGTCTTTCCTAGTCAAGCCAAAGCGTGGGCTCCATGCTGCCCTATTGGTGCAGTTACATTTGTGAGGAGGTGGGGCTTCAGCAAGACCTCCTAGATACGTGCTGAGCCGGGCCTTTAGACGTGCACACGAGGGGGGGCAAATGTTAAACCAAATGTTTGAATGAATGGGTGAATTGTTTAGTTGTTTGCAGATTACCTTTCTTTTTTCACAAATTGATAAATCAACGTATCATTGAGCTCTACTTGGAATGGAGCATTTACAGCAATGTTGCTGTTACTTTATTAGTTCAAGTTTTATTTGTCATATGTAGGTGAACACAGGGTCAACGGTGAGACAGCAGTCAAATAAGAAATATAAAATATATACAATTAAGTTAAAACAATAATTAAAAAGCGTATGTACATATATGAGCAAGGGGGGTTGTGCGGTACAATAATAAATATTTATATTTATGTAGTGCAGACAGTGAGAGGGTGTGTCTGTGGGTCTGGAGGTTGAGAAGCCTGATGGCTTGGTGGTAGAAACTGTCCCTGAGTCTGGAGGTGCGTGCAGGCTCCTGTGTCGTCTGCCTGACGGTAACAGGGAGAACAGGTGGCTGTGGTCCTTAATGATGCTTTGTGCCTTCCGGAGGCACCGCTGCTTGAAAATGTCCTGAATGTCCGGGAGACTGTTGCCAATGGTGTGCTGTGCCGCCTCCACCACTCTGAAGCGATGTGCGGCTGTGAGCAGAACAGCTCCTGTACCAGACTGTGAAGCAGCCCGTTAGCAAGCTCTGGATGGTTCCTCTGTAGAAGTTTGTGAGGACGCTGGTGTTCCTCAGTCTTCTCAAGAAATAGAGCCGCTGACGAGCTTTCTTGGTCACTGTGTCCGTGTGGAGTGTCCAGGAGACTTCCTCAGTGATGTGCACACGAGGAACTTGTGTTGGAACCATTTTCTTTCATACGCACAGCGAGAGCATATGACCGCTGTGATTAGTACATTTGTCTTGTATAGCATTTACTACATAAACATGTACATCCTGGGATGGCATAAAGACGTTGTTGTTGTTGTTGGGATAATCCGTAATTATGTTATTGCATGAGAAGGGAGGTATTCTGTGCTGAACATTGGAAAAGCCTTCAGGCTTCAAGATGACATTTCGTGAGAAGGAAAGAAGAGAAGCCTTTACAATCGTGCACGTCTGGAAACATAACATGAAGTCACGTAGCGTGACATCATATTACATTAGGATTGAAACCGCCTGCTCAGTAAGTCCGAGCTGATTCTGTTGTTGAAGAAAACTTCACTCGGGTTCCAAATTGAAGGAAATAATCTCTCTCACTTAAATTTCAGAACAACTGTGGTTGTGATGAGCATATCGAGTTCCCATCTAAGTGAAAATGCTTCATACGATAACTCACTAGACTGAGTTCAAAGGGTTTCACCCTCAGGGGTCTTTCATTGAAGGGTAATCAGCTACACAAAGACCAACAGTATCAGACATGAAATACAACTAAAAACTGTTTTAGGTATTACACGTTTCTTTTCACCCATCACTGTGACAGTTTCAGGGTTGGCCTCCTCCGCTCTTTTTCTGAGCACTTTACACAAGAGCCCTCTCCTCCTGCTGCCTCCCAGCTGCCCTGTATGAGCAGTCCGAGCAAGAATAGACATTTAGAGTTCAGGCTCTCTCCTCTCGCTGTCTCGTTGCTCCCTCACGCTGCCTCTGCATTAGATTACATGTCCTGTTTAGACTCCCCAAGAAGTTAAGTAGCGTACAAAAGCCCTCGTCCTCTCCGCGTGTAGGACTTTCTAGCGTCTCGCTCTGCAGGGGCGTGACGGGTGGTTTCGGCTTGTCAACAATCCCACGGTGCCCTTCTGATTTTTCTCTCTTTTTTAAGTGCACATTTCCGTCTCCGCAGGGGTTCGGCCTTTGAGTTGGCATCCAACAACACATCTCCCCTCCGCTCCCTCCTCCCTCCTCCCTCCTCCACTTCTCACTCTTCCTCAGTCTTGTACTGAAGCTTGTGCTACATTGATTCACTTGTGTCGATACAAGCAGCGTTTTTGAGCTCTAATTTTAGCTGCGCTGCAAGAGGCTGGTGTGGAGGATATTGATGCTGGATGTCAAGAGTCCTGACTCATTTTCATTTCAGAAATATGCTTGCAGAGCACTCAGGACTTTGATTCCTTCTCCATTCTAACGGTGTGAATCTGCGATACTCACCGGTTCAAAGGGTTTGTGATTGTGAGGTTTGAGCACCAGCGCTGTTGAAGTTGGGTGGGGGTATGCGCCCAGTGAAAAGGCTTCCCGGTACAAGTATGCACCATTAGTATGGAGAAATATGCACCAACCAGTTTACACATTTGACATGTGTTCACAATCTGTACCAGGATGAGGAATTAAGCCAAGACAGTCATAAGCTTGTGGGTGTGTATGTATGTCTACATTATTGTTTATGCAAAGGGGAGGGGAATGGGCTCAAAGCCAGAAAGCAGGGTGGGTACACTGTGTGACTGCACATGTTCACTCACCACCCTCTATTCCTGCACGTCTCTGCATGTTTTATTTCCCCCCCGCTGAGGACTAAGAGTGTAAACATGTCCGCCAAAATACATTTATAAAATATAGATTACTCGCTTTTGGCTCAATTGATTGAAATTCACGCCTTTTGTGTTCATCTGAAATGCAACGTTGATATGTGGGAGCCATAAGAGAAAAGAATAATACACAGATAATGCTGTCAAAATGCACCTTAGATTAAAAAGGATCCTTGGGTTTGTTGTTTTAATCCGGCATACTATAGGCACAATACACACACGGAGGTTTGATTATCTGACATGTAAATCAGTCATTGTACAATATACCAGATGAATGCTCGGATGTACAGGGGCACAGCATCAACGGCAAAAATATGTAAGCTTTTGCCGTTGATGCTGGTTAATTACTGATGCATCAGCACCACTACTGAACGTGTGAATCGAAATGAAAGCTGATATTTCAGCATTCGGGTGTTTTATCTGCATTATCTCTGTTTAATATCAGTCTGTCAATTAGGTTGGACCTAACCTTAATGTGTCTGTCTGTCTCTCTCTGTGTCTGTCTGTCTGCAGGAGGGACAGCAGCATGGTGAAAGAGGAGATCAAAGCGTTCCTGGGGAACAGGAGGATCTCTCAGGCAGTGGTGGCACAAGTTACCGGTTAGTGGCAATACCTCTGTTGTTCATTTGAGGGGTTTTCTGCACACATCCTGACATTGTGCACATTTGTTTGTTGTTAAATGTGTATCTGTGTATGTATGTTTTACATAGTGCAAAGATGATGGTAGGGGGACACACAAAATAGTGCACCTGTGATCTGCATTATTGAAAGGCAAAAGCAGATTGGTGCACAATGTATACGCATATGGAAGTTTCCATACTTACGGTTAAAAGATTTTATTAATGTTATATAAAGTTTCACAGGCTCGTACATAAACAGAATCCAAAGTATGACGAGCCGCGGTTGCACATCTTTGCCTTTCTGTGATGCCAAAATGGCGACGTGGACTCATTCAAAGGGTCGATATGTTGGCAATTTGTGTGTAACGTCACAGTTCCTTCCATGTTGTCTTTATGTTTGAATTTAACAAGATATGAGGCTTATGCCTGATTATAATTATTACATGACTATTTCATCATGCAAAGATTCATTTAAAAAAGCAAAATAGTTGCTGTATAATCAGAAAATCCTAATTTCCACTTCGACATAGTGCCCAGCAGTGTGTCTGTGGCTAAAGCTTGTGTGAGAGACACATGATGGGAGAAAGGGAGGAAACACCCCCCCCCCCCCCCCCCCTCTAGTATTCCCTTCTGTCTCTCTTGAATTCTTCCAAGGGTTGTCTACAAACTGTGCCGGTGGCTTGATGCTAAACTCTGTGTTGTAATTCGCTGTCTGGCTGCTTTCCAGGCATCAGCCAGAGCAGGATCTCCCATTGGCTACTGCAGCACGGCTCCGACCTGAGTGAGCAGAAGAAGAGGGCCTTCTACCGCTGGTACACGCTGGAGAAAACCACACCAGGTACATTGGAGTCTTCCAACCCTTGCACTGCTCAAGGATGACGAGCCATGCCGCAGGTGCCACACAGGGACGGCCAGTGATAGTTTTGCCGTCTGGCAAGAAAACACACTGATAATCTACTGCAGATGATATACTTGATATAAATGATCTGACTAATAAATAATCAAGTATGTATCTTGTGGGAGAAAGTCCCTGAAGGCCGGATGTCTTCAGGATCTTCACCACACTATAACAATACTTCTCAAATCAAATTTATTTGTATAGCCCAATATCACAAATTATACATTTGTCTCAGTGTGCTTTACAGACTGTACAGGTTACGACACCCTCTGTCCTTAGACCCTCGCACCACACAAGGAAAAACTTCCTAAAAGAAACCCCAAAATTAAAGGGGGAAAAATTGTAGAAACCTCAGGGAGAGCAACTGAGGAGGGATCCCTCTCCCAGGACGGACAGATGTGCAATAGATGTCGTGTGTACAGGATAAACAACATAGTACAAATACAACATTTGACAGAAATTATGTTGTGTTGGAAAAAAAAGAAATAGAAAGTATGGATGAATCCAGGAAAATGTCAAAAAGACTTCCCGGTGTCCAACAGGACCAGGTCAGCAGGCGCTGTCACGATTCATGATCCTGACGTAAACTTTATCAGTGGCAACCTGCCACATGAGAGACAGACACTCCGGGGATGATACCCCGGATGGTGAGTTAGTAACATACATTTACATAAATGCATACAGATAGAGAGGGAGGGGAGGAGAGAGGGAGGGGAGGAAGAGAGCAGGGAGGTGTCCCCCGGCAGTCTAAGCCTATAGCAGCATAACTAGGGGCTGATCCAGGGCAAACCTGAGCCAGCCCTAACTATAAGCTTTATCAAAAAGGAAAGTCTTTAGCCTACTCTTAAATGTGGAGAGTGTGTCTGCCTCCCGAACACAAACTGGAAGCTGGTTCCACTGGAGAGGAGCTTGATAGCTGAAGGCTCTGGCTCCCATTGTACTCTTAGAGACTCTAGGAACCACAAGTAACCCTGCAGTCTGGGAGCGTAATGCTCTAGTTGGTTTATAAGGTACTATGAGATCTTTAAGATGTGCTGGAGCCTGACCTTTAATTGCTTTGTAAGTCAGGAGAAGGATTTTGAATTCTACTCTGTATTTTACCGGGAGCCAGTGCAGAGCAGCTAATACAGGAGTAATATGATCCCGTTTCCTTGTTCTTGTCATTACACGTGCCGCTGCATTTTGGATCAACTGAAGAGTCTTAAGCGACTTTTTGGGACAACCTGATAACAATGAGTTGCAGTAATCCAGCCTTGAAGTAACAAATGCATGGACTAGTTATTCTGCATCATTTTGAGACAGGATGTGTCTTATTTTTGCAATGTTACGTAGATGAAAGAAGGCAGTCCTTGAGATTTGTTTTATGTGGGAGTTAAACGACAGATCCTGATCAAAGATGACGCCAAGATTCCTTACGGTGGTGCTGGAGGCCAAGTTAATGCCATCCAGAGCTTCTATGTCATTAGAAAATGCGTTTCGGAGGCGTTTAGGGCCAAGTATAATAACTTCAGTTTTGTCTGTGTTTAACATCAACAACTTAACAACTTCTACAGTATTCAAAGGAGTTTCAATAGAATAAGAGTCTACACAAGAATCAACACCGTACAGCATGGAGTCACTGAATTACAAATCTCCCACCTCTTAGTTTATACACGCTCCTTATCTTTCAAAGTTGACACCATCGTCCCAAAAAGTCAGCGAGTAGAGGAAGGAGGGGTACAGAATTCAGATGGTGGCAGGTGTTAGACACACGAATACAATTGTCTGTTTGTTATGATGACCTTCAGTTTACCTAAGATATATGGTCGAGTGTGACGCGTAGGGCTAAAGAAAACATTGCCAGAAGTTATCTTTTTCTTCAAATACTCCCTAACTTTCCCACAGCGGAAAAACAACTGTGTTTTCAAATAGTCCTGACAACAGCACATTCTGCTGACACTTGATCTACACTTAACTCGTGGTGCCACTAGTGTTATTCTTTTAACTGTTAGCCTTTACTTTCCTCACCTTCTGCCTTTACACCATTAAATCTCAGTGTCTGCCGTATAGACTAAAATACTCTAATGATTAACAAATATCTTCATGTTTCAGGCAGTTGCTGACTAAAAATCATTATTCCGCTTCAAAATATATCCCACAATCTCGTGCTCGCTTTGGTCTTGGAACATCAACACATATGTACAAAAGAGAAAAGGTAAACGCACAAAGCAAACACCAGACGGCACGGACAGAAGCACGGCAGCGTGTCTGCAGTGGTCATCACGTCAATGATCCAAAAGTGTGTCAGCTCAGCACCGGTCCTCGAAGGAGTCATCAAGTCTTTCTACAGATCAAACGTGGAAATGAAAGAAAACCTCGTGCGGCAGAAAGACAAACGAGCACACTCGTTCACCATGTTTTAAGTGCAGGTGACATTTTCGCTTTATGTTTAAAAACGACTAGACTCATGGTATCTATGCTGTCGAGTTGTGTTCTCACATTATAGCAAAGCGAGAGAGTCTGAGAAACATGAAACTGCTTTTAGTGTTTTTTACTGGATTTAATGGCGGCATCCGTTTGTTCTGGAGAGGAGGAGACATCTGTGGATTACATTGTGCGTTCAAAGTATTTTAAAATATATATTTATAATGTTAATTAAACGAGACGTACATCCATAAGGCAAATGTAGTGCAGGTTGTCATCAACCACTCTATAGATTCAGGTGTAACTTTGCGTTTTCACTTCTGGAGGATAACCCCAGCAGCAGAAATAAAGCCTATTCGGGCAAACGCTGACTTAAAGATGTGGGTAAACACCTCGTGTCCCCTAAGAGGCTAAGTTGAATTGATTGAGCTGCAGGTAGACCTCTTCTCCTGTGTAGTTTTGATTATCTCTCAGGAAGGCACAAATAGAGGGCAGACCCAAATTGCACGGATTAAGGTGCCTTCATGCTTTTATCCATGTTATGAAGACGGGCATGTGTAGAATAATATCCGTGAACCGTCTTATAGTGTAAAGTCTCCCCAAATGTCTCCTGTGAACCAGCCTGATCTGGAAATGATCTTTGCCCAATGTTCAAACTCCAATCCCTGTGCCAGTAAAGCCTGAGCTTCTCACAGTTGCCATACATCGTGTTAGCAGTTCTCTTATAAAAGGTGGAAGCTGGATGGTTATCTTTAGGTCATTGAATGAGCGCTGTACCATATTATCTTCCCACTTGCCAAACTACGTGTTATAAGTTGACGAGTTTTAAAGTTGGACGTGAAGAGAGCGTGCGCCTCAGTAATCGCAGCAGGGGGGCGGCCCCAAAGAAAGGAAGCACAGTAGGCAAGCAGTCTGCTGCCAGCACTTCCTTGATAGACTCTTTAATGAGATAAGTAGAAGTAGACTTGTGGTGCAGTGAAATATAAAGTACCGTATATGCCTCCATTCCATTATCTTATGTGTTGGAGGAAGCTTCTTGAAGTGTGATGAACGGGAGGCTGGTGGAGACACAGACCGATAAGGGAGTAACAGCAGCACTTTGCAGCAGCTGAATTTGAGTGTATTGTGCTCATTGTTAACGTTGGCGCCTGGTTTTTTATTAGTTTAGGCCTTAGTCTTTTCACGGAAACACGACATTTTAGTCTTATTTCTGTAATACGATGTCTTCCGCTTTGAGGCTACACCTGTCGGCATGTTTGTTGTGCACAGTTGCCATGGTTACAGGTGTTTTTCTCGTCTATCGCGACGTTGGTGGAGCAGGCAGTCTACTTGTTTACACATGGAACCATGTGAATGCTCTGCTGTAATACACCTGCCTCGTGTTTGTCCGGAATTTCAGACAGCAGAACCTCGTTGAGACTGGAAGAGGTGGTCAAACTAAACCATGGTCCCATCTGTTTCTAGTGCCAAAGCTTTTTATGTTGGAGGATTTGGACCTATTTCAGGATGTTCTGGCTGGATATTGTCATGTTTTAAGAGGAGGGAAGCTCCTTTAAGGAATCTCTCAGTGCTTTAATATAGTGTGTACGTAGCTAGTGTGTGGTTGAGAGAGGGAGGGAGAGAGAGGCAGAGGTTGCGCTCAGAGCAGACAGGTGTTGGCGATCAGAGCAAAGAAGAAATGAGCAGTTCATCTGTTTAGTGGTAGTAAATGGAGGCTCCAGTGTATGTTTCAGTTTGTCTCTGAATCAACATTGCAGTTCCTCAAGACCTAAATAAAGTTCACATGTCTTGCTTCTCAAATGCTGAAGCAGGACGGGTTAACAATCAGAACTTGATAATTCTTTAGCAAGCATGGTTGACTGGAACTTGCTCTTTCCGTCCAATAGTAAAGGCCCTGTCACACATATCTGTGTGGCGGAAACGAATGTTGGCGTATACGAAATATACGGCAATACGTTGATATAAATTAAGTGCAAGTTGTGATCGTTTGAAGGACGCAGACGATACGCCGAACACGCCAGACACACGGCCCTGTCACACAGCTCCGTATGGCAGAAACATGCCGGTGTATATGAAAAGTATCTCAAAATGTGTCAGAGTCCAAATACGTCCAACTTTTCCACAGCAGTGTTGTAGCTGACGTATACATAATAAATACATAACAAATTATTATACGTATGTCTAACCTATTGATAGCGTATCACTTACTTATTTAAAACGTATCAGAGCGTCTGGCCCACCGAGCTGGAAAAGTGCCATCGAGTTCACGTCATGCTGATGCTGGAGAACAGAATGTACTCTTGTCGCAGCCTCTCAGCATCCTCCATGCTCTCTGATGATGGTTGATGTATTCATCAAGACGTGCTGTAAAGAAGTGAGGATGAGCTACTCACAGGGACCCTATATACTATATTCAAACCTCAATAAGCTCCCAAAACGCTAGCTGAACGCTAGCTGTACTGTACAAACACGTTTAATAAGTTACTCCGTCGTCAGGCATCATCTTAACATAGAGTAGGAAAAGGGTATCCACTCGTTATCAATAAGTTGGCTGTAGGGTTCACCGTCAGCCGACGTAAACGTAACGTAGCTCTACCGTATTCACGTACTGTATTCCGATCCGATAAAGTTGGACGTATTTGGACTCTGACAAATTCTGAGCTATTTTTCATATATGTTTCCGCCATACGGGCATGTGTGACAGGGCCGTAACACAGAAAGTAACATTCCACTTGTTAATGTTACATCAGCTTTTGATGACTGTCGGCTGCCAGCATGTTTTTATCTGGACTGTAGATTACTTTAGTCCATAAATCTGTTTCTTCCTAGAACTCTCAATTCTTGAGTCTAGTGCTCTGAAACCTTATTGCGTCACACTTTTAAAAAAACTATCTATTGTGAAAAATCAAACCTGTGCAGAGACCAAATGTAACTTTATTCTTGATCAAGTAGTTTTAGCGTTAGTTTTGCTTCTGTGGAGAAAGACAGTCAAAAGATAAATCCACACTTCACTGCAAATGGTTAACAGCAAAAACAACAGGCGTCCTGCTGGCCTCAGATCCAAACTGTGCATGTACGTATACGTTTGAGTCTGCATGCGCTGTGTCAACATATAGCAGGCAGCAGACATCCCACGCCTCGTCCTCTGCGGCATGTTCCTCGGTGGAGCCCTGCCAACACCGACGGCAGTGGAAACTGCTTAATGCTATTTATGACCAGACTGTGCACGGCCCCAGCCCAGCCCCGCACACACGCCTCCGTCGCTGCTGCAGAGGAAAGTGATGCCCCGTTCATGCAGGTCTGATAACCTGGACTGTTGCTGGGCGACCTGGTCGGGCCTCGTTCACAATGCCCGTGTCAGATGAGGGTTTGATACTGAGGGTGAGCGTCTGACCCCATAATGTATCGAAGCTGTTAGATAATGTGGCTTCTTTAATGAGTTTTAGTGCAAATGAAACCTTTTTTGTGTGTTTTTCTTTTCTGCTGTGGTCATGATTTGCGACGAGGCAGCGCAGTCTCCGTCAGCACTATTCGGTTGAGTTTATAATCAGAATGTATTGTGAGATTTGCAAAAGGCAAAGTGCATTCTCCTGTACATTTTCATGAGGGGATGGGCTTTCTGTTCAGTTAATCCCTGCACATGTTCGTACTACATTTTCCCACACTTTAACTGGCACAAACACACCTGCAGACTTCATGTTCCTGAGGCTGATTGTTTCCTGACAGATGTCCCAGCTTCACTTGTAACTTTACTCCTGATTCTGCCGCTCCAGGTGCCACTCTGAACATGCGGCCCGCTCCGTTACCTCTGGAGGAAATGGAGTGGAGGCAAACCCCACCCCCCATCAACACTGCCCCCGGAACCTTCCGACTGCGTCGAGGAAGTCGCTTCACTTGGAGAAAGGAGTGCCTGGCCGTGATGGAGAGGTGAGCGGGGGGAGTGCAGTAGATTAAATATGATAAATGGGAGTTCATTTCATAGCGTCTCACTTATTTCCACATGGAGTTGAGGACATATTGCAACCTGTGCAAGAAAACGTCTGGCCCGTGACTCTCGTCATACAGTCTCAGTTTTGGCTTGGTTGTACCGCATACATAAATCCTGTTTGTTGACGTCGTCTTTGTGCAGTGAAATTAATTTAATCTGTGTGTCTCTTCTGCTATTTATAGCTACTTCAACGACAACCAGTACCCAGATGAGGCCAAACGGGAAGAGATAGCAAACGCCTGCAACGCTGTTATTCAGAAGCCAGGTAGAGTGTGTGTGTGTGTGTGTGTGTGTGTGTGTGTGTGTGTGTGTGTGTGTGTGTGTGTGTGTGTGTGTGTGTGTGTGTGTGTGTGTGTGTGTGTGTGTGAACATCTGATCTGTAATTGATTATAGCTTCATTGTATAGATGAGGGCGTGTGCAGACGCAGCGGCTCGGCTCTTATTTGACCTACACCAATAGAAACCTTGGCGAGTCCCATTGTACCTGAGAATAATGATACTATCTTATATTCTATTCGCTGGACACAAGGATTCCTGTATGTTGTGAAAATATTCTGAATGTTACCATGGAAATATTCCCTAACAACCTTTGTAATCTGTCAGCCATGCATCTGTACATGACATCTTTAGACACTCGATGTGTTATACATACATAAGTGTTACAGCGCTGAAACAATAACTTGTAATCGATACGTTCAGCAGAAAAATGTATCCGCAACAATTTAGCAAATATGCCCATTATCTCCTTTTCCCAGCTTCTCAAATGTGAATATTTGCTCTTCTGTGACCAGGGCATTTTGGATCTAATGTTTGTGTATTTTACAGACCAAACATCTGCGTCACATCTGTTGTGTGATGTGCTCCTTATGCAATGGAATAAAAAGTGATTTCCTTTCAACAGATATTTAATCATCAGTTATGAAACAAAGGTGTTTATAAAAGTGGAATTCACAGCTTGAGGGAGCAGATGGATCACAACCGGGACCAACATGGTTACAGCATGATCATTGTGGGTTAGTGATCACGTCGTCATGTGATTTGTTTCAGGAAAGAAGCTGTCTGATCTGGAGAGGGTGACTTCCCTGAAAGTTTACAACTGGTTCGCCAATCGTCGCAAAGAGATCAAAAGACGGGCCAACATTGGTAATGTGGCTCTGGGGAGGGAACACGTGTTCATTTGAGCCTTTTGATTGCAGTGCACTCCACATTAGATTACATCCTTATGTGTTAACACGGCTATAATAACATCTCTTCTTATTTATTGAATGGGTCATCATTAATTCATTCTATCACTATAATGAGCTCCATGATTGTTGGTCACCTGATATCTGTAATGACATCTAACAAAGCATCTCCACTTCAAACATGTACCCAATACTTTCAGCTAACTTTAGAAAAACATTTTTCCTTTTAGCCAATTATTGAAATGAGTTTTCATGCCGTCTATTACAACACGTAGTGTTCACTTGTTACCGCTGACTCAAGATGTCCATATGCACTCTGTAGCCACCCGTTGGGTATATCTGGAGCAGCTGCGTATTGTTTGACACTGTCATAGAAGTAATTATTCAGCAGTATGGAGGTTGAATGGAGGCAGAGCTGTTAGATATTACAGGTGCACCTTACAAAGTGTCTGCTGACTTTATATTGTTAAATGAAATTGTATTTGATCTACTGTTTAACTTCAGATACTCCACAATCCTTCAGTCACTGCTCTCTAAAGTACGTAATGGGGGATATTTGTACTTGCCCATCGTAAATCTAACGATCCATCCTCTTCCTCCAAGAAGCCACAATCCTGGAGAGTCATGGAATAGACGTGCAGAGTCCCGGAGGACACTCCAACAGCGACGACATTGATGGGAACGACTTCTCAGAGCAGGTATAGAGTGATTGAAGGATCCCCAAAAGACTCATAAGACCAGATTTATGTTCCAGACAGTGCTGTAAACGACTGGTCTGGTTCAAGAGAAGGAGGTCACTTCTCTGTGTTACAGCTTCATGTCTTCTATTGTACTCTGATTATTTATCCACTTCCATTCCATTGGTTTTTATGGATCAGCCTCACATCCATCCTGCCACATCCAAGGCTCGCTCTGTTCTGCAGTCAAATGTGATCATGCATTTGACATGTTAATCAGTTGACACAGCTGATTAGTTTCCCTCTCTTTGGTAAAGTTGTGTTAATAAGTGAAGCTTGTGGTGTGTGTTTGAAGTTGGACCCAGCGGCCTGTTTTCAAATTCACACAATTGGAGAGAAACCAAAACGTTTGAACTGCTGTTTTCCTTCATATGAACTCATGAATACATCCTTCCCCGAATATAAAAGGCACATAAAAATCTGTTGTTTTTGTGAAGAATTGTTCCTCAAAACTGTTGCCCAAGGCACATTAATTAACAAACGCTCTCTCCTCCTTCTTCCTGTAACCGAAGGAAACTAAACCGGAGTGATGGAAAGTACCAACGCTCTGTAATATCGTAGAAACATACAATTGAAGAGTTTACTTCCTCCAGCGTTACTGTTGATCGCACAACATGCAAACCCTCCTGTCAAGTCCGCACAAAGTGAAAGAGCCAGTGAGAGTTGACCATTCAGGCTAATGAGTAATGAACACAAGGTGTAGTTCATCTGTTAAACAGTGTTGTCATCTAGTGAACTAGTGTGAAAGAAGTCATTCAGAATGTTATATACCGGTGTGTATATATATATATAACATTCTTTTTAATCATACCAAGCTAAATGTCTACTTTTTATTTCCTCCAGGCATGTGACCTGCCCTATTTTGACAAGAGACCTCTCAGCCGACCTTTTGGCCTTTACCGACTGGAGCCCACCTCGCCAACACAGGTACATCCACACGGAAGCATGACGATATGTTTTCAGCTCGGCATATAACCTTTTACGGAAATAGGATCTGGCTCTCATTAACCTGGGTCATATTTTCTCAGTTTTTGCTGTCATGCCAGTCTGTTCTGATCAGCATATTGGCAATTATGCTGTGGCTGTGGTCGTAGGGAGCACTGCTCTCCAGAGCAGTCCAAAAAGAAGGCAAAGGAAAACTCGCAATCAAATCACACAGAGGTTAAGAGGGTCGCACAATTCTACTCTGATTACATGTCTTTAGAGAGCTGTCAGAATATAATCGGTCACCTAAAAGTAGATTTTTATGCCATTGCTCACCCATTTTCAGGCTCCTGTGACTTCACACTGCGGCAGATATTGTAGTGTAGGTTACGGTACCTTACAGGATCACAGTATTATTACATATCTAACATGTAAATACACTTTCCTGGCCATGAGGAATCATTTGCAAACTGGGTGTTAAGAGCCACTCTCATTGCACTGAGTTTCCCGTTCTGTTGAGAGTTACAAACTTTAACCCTTCAGTAAAGTCACTGACCAGATCATTTGCTAAGCCCCGCCCCCCTCTGTTACTGCAGCTACACCTGTCAAGCTTTCTCTTCTCACACAGCACATACGCAGTCTACCAGGATGCACATATGACGGTGACAGAGTTGAAACAATGTGTCTGATTTCAGACAGTTGTACACATCTGTAGCCGGCTATAAGTATGATCAGGAAAGGTTGTGACACCAGACTGTTAATTTACTGTAACATAACCCTGTTTGGCTGCTTAGCTGACATACTTGTTTGTATTTTCAAATAGTATGTTTCCACTACTAACATTAGAGGAGAAAGGGATTTTAGAGTGAGGACTTGCCGTTGAGTTTGGCAAACGTAATGCTATTCACAGTAACAAGTTAAACTGTGGTTCCCAAATTCAATAAAGAGCAGCTAACATCTCCCCAAACTCTGGTAGCATCCAGTTCTCCCACCCAGGAGGAAATACTACACAGTGTGTTTCATTTTTTGTACGGGGATTTTCAATGTAACCTGTACCCCCACAAAATAATGTATGAAGTGCTTGCTGACCTCACTGCAAGTAAGACAAGTTACTAATGTAGGTAGTAAGCTAGTACATGCTAACGATGACAGTTTACATTAGAGCCAATAAACGCACTGTTTGATTAATTCCTTACACTTTTTGCTCTTGTGTTTTTGGTTTTGGAAAGGCTGAAGGAAGACACTGCCACTACTTACTACAGCCTCATACACACCACTTCAACATCCAGAAATCCAAAGCTTGACAGGCCTGCCATGCCCAGTTAAGGTTGCTAAGCTATGATTGGACAGTTGCTCTTTGGGGGAGGGGCTTAGCGAACAGTAGGTCAGTCGGTCAGCATGATGGCAAAAACAGGAAAATAAAGTATGTGTGGGGAATGAGTCCGATCTACAAAAGTAGAATTCCCGCTTGCTGTTTGATCTCTTGACCGCAGTCCTTGGTCTTCAAACTTTCCCTCCCTGTCTCAGGACGACAGCGCAGCGCACAGCGAGCACCAGGACCCCATCTCTCTGGCTGTGGAGATGGCTGCTGTCAACCACACCATCCTGGCCCTGTCCAGAACCGGAGGGGTCCCCAACGACATCAAGACGGAGTCCCTGGAGGACGAATGAACTGCACAGGAAATGCGACGGAGGAAGCGGAAGAGAGAATTGACAGTCGAGGGTGGAAAGGGGAGCTATTAAACAAAAACAAAAAAGAAAGTCAAAAATAACACTACTTAGTAAACCTTCTGAATCTGTCCCTCTGCCAGCCCCTGACAGCTGTTCCTTCTTTCTCAGCTTCCCTCCTCCTACAAAGTCAATGTAAACGGTATTTACCCCCCCACCCCGCCCGACTCAATATATTGAAACAGCTGGCAGGAATGGGTCACTATATGTCTTCTGAAAATTTTCCACGGAAAGAAGAAAAAGGGGGCAATCCAGGCCTTTAACCCCCAAATCAGTGGCCCTCGTCTGGGATTTGTGTTTCCCAGGAACTCCCCTCTCTCCCCTCTCGGGATACCTCTCCTCTTCCTTATCCCCCTGCTCTTCTCCAGCCTGGTTGTCTGAGCCGATCCTCAGTCTATCTCACCTCAACCTCAAAAAAACAAATGTATTGTGTATATAATATTATATATATATATATATATATATTATATATATATGATATATATATATATATATATATATAATATTATATATATATATATATATATATATATATATATATATATATGATTATATATATTATTATATATATTATATATAATATATATATATAATATATCTTTATATATTATTATATTCTATATATATATATTAATATATATCTCTATATATAATATACTATTATATATATTTATATATATATATACTCTTATTATATACTCTATATATATTTTATATATATATTTATATTATATATCTAATTATATAAATATCTTATTATATATATATATATAATATATACTACATATCTATATATATATTCTATTCTCTCTTCTCCTCATCTATCTATCTCTACTTCTATATTATAATATATAATATATCATATATATATCTCTCCTCTCCTATATCGTTCTTATGGTTCTCAGTCACACTCTACCTACATAACCCTCCAAATGCACCCCTCCTCATTGTGCAATTCATCTGAAGAGCAGCCTCCAGCCATTGTCTGGGGAAAGTTTGGGTTTCCTTGTCTCCCCCTCTGGAAGGATAATCAGAAAAGGATCCTATGAGCAGACAAACTGTCCACTCTTATATCCTCTATAGGTATCACTCCTCTGTGGAGTGGCTTTTTGCTTTCCTACAGGAGACCTGCTGTTGGATGGAAACCTCTCAAAGTCAAGCTAAAAAGAAGTAGCCTTAATTTCATACAGAAAACTACACCTTTTACTTTTTGCAGTATACAGCCAGTTTACTCCCTGACAATAAGGACGACAAGAAACTTTTAGGTATGCATAAAAAAAAAAAGAAGCCAAAATTAATGTTCCGGTTTATGTCCAGCAGCAGTGGTTTCAGTTCTGTCACTGGCACTTGGTTTTTAGCCCCAAATGGCGACTGGAGCTACAATCAGCCTTGGTATTTAGCTTCCCAGTGACACTATTGTTAAGTACTCAAGGCTATGAGAATCAATTTAGGGTCAACGTGATAATCAAGCAGCCGTAAGCTCTCTAATAAGGGGAATTGTGCTTTGTTTTAAATGTCATCCATGCCAAAGGAAAATATGCTTGGAGCAAAAAGCTAAGAGGCTAAGCTACTGTAAGACTGATCTGAAAATGGTGTTCATGTTCATCCAAAGCGATTTCTACTAACTCCTGTGGCATACGTAGGTCAGTGAAGCCTCTGGAGCCAGCGTGCCGTCGAATGTGGGCTTGACACTACAGCAGGTGTCGATAAAGATAGGTATTAGCAGCCACACGTATAATGATAAAATACCCCTAAGCTATTTACTACGTGTTCTGTGACGCTGCCTCTTTCTAATAATCAACAGAATATGCTTTCTGAAGATTTTTTTTTTTAAATATCAGTGGTATCCAATTAAATCCACAATGGAAATGGTTTAGAATATCTGAACTTCTGAGGCCATTTATGTTTTTATTTCATCTATATAGCCTCAAAGGTAAAAACACCACTTTGAAAGGAATCAAAGATATTCAAGGTGGTGATATTGGAAATTATTTTCCACTTCTTTGCCCCGGGTGGAACTTTTCCAAAACTATGTTTGATCGTCGTAATGTCATAAGCAGACACGAAGTGCTGTGTTCCTTATGGGTGTGGGTTTCTCTAAATGTCAAGTAAAGTCTGGGTCTGATATCTGATCAAATTTGGCCTTCGGGTGAAGAATGTTCAAATAAAAGTATTAGTTTGAGCAGAGTTACATGAGAAGAGTGATACCGCCCTCATGTCTGATCGCTACATATAAAGCTAAGCAGGAGTAAGTTAGCTTAGCTTAGCGTGACGACTGGAAACAGCCAGCACGGCTCTGTCCAAAGGTAAAACATCTGTCTAATAGCACCTCTAAAGCTCACTCATTAACCCATTATTATATCTTGCCTTATTAAAGCCATATGAAGACAATTCAGTTTATAAAAAGACAAGTTGTGGTATGACACATGTTACGCGCTGAAACTATTTTTGGCCAGGCACAGTGACTTCCTGTTTCCTTTTTATACTTTTACAGGAGATGTAATGCGTTAAGTAGTGAGCGCTGGTGGAAATCTATGTTTACTTTTGAACAGAGCCAGCTAGCTGTTTTCTTCTGCTTGCAGGCTCTATGCTAAGCTATGCTAAACTATGCTAAGCTATGCTATGAGTCCTCCCTGTAGCGTCACATTTAGCGTACAGACATGAGCGGTATTGTTGGTATTCAAAATGTCAAACTATTGCGTTAAAAAGAACCCTTGCCTTGGTGATGATTTTGGAGAACAGGGAACATATTCTACAAAGCGGGAATAAACCAAGCAGTTATTCATGAACTCTCATGTAATTCCTCATGTTTTAAACCGTCAAATATGGACGTTAATGTTTTCAAATAATCCTGTATCTGGATCCTGCTTGTAGAATATCTCCCAGCCCTGGGCTCTAGTCTAGCAAAGCTCTGTTTAACTCTGAATACAGTGACTCGGTACTGGGAACCGTGTTTCAAAAAGAAAGGGTTGAAAGATAAAAACAAATTGTATTTATAGTCATTTTTTATGGTAATGTACAAAGAAGAATGACGTATGTTTTGAAATGAAACATGCTTTTATTGTTAAATTAATCATGCTTTTTCATTTCTCCTGACTTTATTTTTCCATAATCATTTAAACAGTTGCTATTGTTTTTATTTTCTGTCCCCTTTTGTTTGACTGAACAACAGTCTCCCCCCGTTTGTGTCTGAAGTAGTAAGCTATTTTGTGAAAGATGAAAAATGATGCACCTTATTTAAAATCGCTGTTGACTAAGCTTAAAATGTAACCTTCCCTCCCCCGAGGCAAACGTCTAATATACTATTATGGGGCTGGTGTGAAAAAAACATTTCAGTACAGCTGCTTCACACACCTTATATTAAATCAAAGCCCCAGTGTGTGCTGTTCTCGTCCTTAAAATAACGCCACGCCAAACTCCATAGTGACATGTAGTTTCTTTTTAATGTTGACCTTCCTCTTGTAAAATATGACTTAAAGAAATATACATTTATACTGACAACTACATTATTTATTAAAATATGCTGACTCCATTTGTTTTTATAGAATACAAAGCGGAGTTCCATCTTGTTCCGTTGCGTACTCTTGGAGTACACTTGCCTGTTCGGCGGGCCGGTTGCTTGGCCTCTGGTATCGCTGCTTGCGTTCTTTCGTGACGGTTAATATTGTAGCGAGCTGTACCCGGCATGCTAGCCGCCAGTGCAACAGTTAATATTGGAGGGTCGTGTCTAGACGGTCATGATAGATTTGCGAAAGCTCTCGCGAGATTTCGCCATTCGAGGTCAACTCCTAACCTCAACCGTCTGGCGAGAGTTTCACGGATGGACGGTTACCATCTAGACACGACACGTTGTAGCGAGAGATGGAGAGTTTGTTACTGTTTGGTGAAATGTGTTCCATATCTGGAACTGGAAAAGAACACTTCTGGAAACGGCAGCGATGGAACCAGGGGGTTAGCTCACAGTGCAGATCTCCGCCAGGTGTGTCCACTGTTGTAATGTTTGATTGAATACAATCTACAATTGTCTTGCCTTGAAGTAATGAGGTGAACTAATCCTTTAAAAGGTCACACTCTAAGACGGAGAGGAACAAACACTTTTATTGAAGAGTATATGTGGATAAAACACTATTTGAAATGAATAGTCAAACCTTTTTTTCCCTCTGGAGTTTGGTGTGACAGTCTCTCCCCATACAAAGAATATTGTGTCAGAAATATTGAAATAAATTGTGCGTGCAAGGAAAAGACTACAAAGAGTGCATTTAGAGATTATGCTCTCACTATAAGACACTTTTAAATGAATTGCCTTAGTGTTTGAGAGATGCCATGGCCCAATTAGCAAGTGCAAGTTTTAATCCAGCAGTATTTTATGTGTGTTCAAGCTTGACAGAAATGTTTATGGGATGGAAGAAAGAACCCTCAGGTGCTCAAGAAGATTATGTGCTTTTCCAAGAGAAAACTGGAAACTGATGAATCTTTGTTACATACTGAAATCTGATACAGGCTTCCCCCTCCCAATGTCGTGCGTACTCCAGTGGTAGTGTCTCTGAAGGGGTCCTCTCGAGGTGTCAGGGTCAACATGTCTACATATCCTTCTGTGTCCCCAGTGAAAACACCATCCACTTCATCCCAATATAGCTCTGAGAAAGAGGACTGAATGCTGTTGTATCAATCTCAAATCTAGTTATGTTCAAAATTACTGTATTGCCCATTTCAGAATTTAGTGCCTTTTTTGGACAGTAGACTGTTCTGTAATTAAGATGTAGTATATATACATTTTTTTTGTACAGTTTCTTCGTTCATTTTTTTAACTTGTGTTTATTTTAGTATGATATATATATATACATATATATATATATATATATAATGTACAAGAGAATAAAGCTATATCAATGAGACTCTGGGTTTACTTTCTTGTTAGTGACACAGGTTCACACACACAGGTTGAAGCGCAGAATTACATTTATTCAACAAAATAAAAAGCTGATTTTGCTTTTCATCAATATCATGTCTTCATCTTTAAATAAATAGGCATTCAGGCATAGTATAAAATATCTTATTTACCAGACAAAAATGAATACTATGAGTTCCAAGCAACGAAATCCCTCAAGTAGCCCCACACACACACACAGTATTCAAAACTTGCTAGTGAAAAAAGAAATCCCCAAAAAACTGGCACATCATCTGAAGTCACTCCATCAATCTTGACACACTTGCTTGAAGACAAAGCTGATAAATAGTTTCAAAATTTCAGTAGAATGTCAGAAAAGGGAGTGCAAGTTTGTTTAAAAAAAGAAGAAGAAATACACATTCAAGTTAGGCAGTTTCCATCCTAACAGCACTGAATTTGGTGGTTTACCACTAAAGGCACATTGGCTGAGTAGTAGTCGTAATATTTCAAGGCACAAGAATAAAATAATACCAATAGGTATACAGTGTCATGTATCCACCATTTGAAAGAAATTCATTGCAGAGGAAGCGTCGTTACCTAACCCTAAAAACATTCACATTTTCTGTTAAAACAATATTTATCTGTAGTTTTCAATCACTAAGTACATTAAGTAGGATACAGTCCTTTAATATATGAGTGATGAACATCTGATGAGGGTTCTCTTGTGTTGCCTGAACTTACAGTAAACAACCAGCTGCTGCAGGTGGGTGTCCAGCAATGAGCCACTTGGCAGATGCAGAGCCTCAAGTGTTCCACGACTTGCGGTTCTCTCCGCTGCTGCGGCCGGTTGATGCTCCTCCACCTTCGCCTTTGGCCAGAGCGGTGAGGGCCGCCAGGTTGGGGCTGGATCCAGACAGGTTGGCACTACGGCGCTTGTGCTGATGGCGACGGCGCTTGCCGGCCCCCCGGCTCACCCTGTGTGGTCTCACCAGCACGCCGTAACCAGGGTTACAGTGGAAGTAGTGCTTGCCACCCACTGAACCATCATTCTTTCCTGGAGAAAGAGAGAACGCCCGTTTGAGATTCTGAGTTGTGATAGATGCAAGTATAATGTGTGTGAAGAACACAGCCGATATAGCTTATGAATAATATCTATTTTTAGGGAGCGCTATAAAAGGTTTGCAGGCAGATTTTTTTCATTTAAATTCATTATTTATTTATTATTGACAGACAATTACACATTCATTCATTAAGTCAGTCTATCACCATCACTTTTATTTTGAAGTTCTTATACACTTACTATACAACTATAGGGTTACATTAGACCTGGAGGCAGGCAGGCACACACACACACACACACACACACACACACACACACACACACACACACACACACACACACACACACACACCAAGGAGAGTCTCATGCCTGCGACTTTAAAAAAGTGTGACGACTAATATTTGTACTCTATGTTGGCGATGTAGTAATTTACTACATCCCACGTAGAACAAGCGTATAGTCGATACGTTGCCCACCTCTACAATAAGGTCAATTAAAATGCATAAATAAAAAAAAAGAGACAAGCAACAAGACCAGATGCTGTTCTACTCACCGGCTGGTACTTCCAGTTCCACGCCAACCCAGGTACCCTCTGCAAAATCTGTGGGTCCAAGGTAACGGACAGTGCCGTTCTTATTGTTCCCCACGGTTACAAACTCCCCTTCTTTCAACCAGTCGGGAAGAACTGCCGCTGCGTCTCCTTCCTCAGAGTCGGAGATTATTTCCAAGCTTTCCATCGGCACAGAGAGGTTAAGTCCTGCCCCGAGGCTGCTGGCCCGGTCCACCCGCGCAGGCTCATCTTCACCCACAATACGCTGAAAGGACTTGAGGTCTGAAGACTTCACCTTCTGGATCTTGAAGGGGTTCGCTACTGGAGCATCAGGTTGGGAAGGCTGAACGCTGGACAGAGAAGGAGCTGAGGAGGATTTCTGAGATGCATTGGCAGGTTCCTCCTGTTGGACTTCGTCTGCGGTTGTTGATGAAGTCTGGATGGAGGTGTCATTTGGGTTCAAGGCCTCAGAAGTGGCTTGTTCTTCGGACGAAGCTAGTAGAACCAAATCTCCGGATGGTGCAGGAGCTGGAACCAAGACTATGGACACAGCTGGGACCGGGTCTGGGGCTGGATCTTGAGCACCGTCGCTGCACTGCGTTTGCTCTTGGATGATTGTTTCAGACTGACTTTGACCTTCTTGTGCAGACGGTTGTGTTTCGTATTGGATTGACAGTTCAGCTTCTGTGTCGTCTGTGGCAGCGAACTGGAGATCTTCCGTCAGAGGGGGTTCTGGTTGTGAGTGGTCTGGTTGTGAACATTCTGTCAGTGTGGTTTCATTCTCTTGTACTAGCAATGAATCTATAAGTGGCTCAGAACTGTCTAATGGTTCTGATCCAATATGGCCACTTGTTGAGTTTTGTAGTAAGTCTGATTCTGCGACTGAATCGGGTTCGTCTTGCTCCTGGTTTGGTTCTTGTTGAATCAGGTTTGAATCTGACGGAGTATCGTTTGGTTTGGACGGTGGCGAGTCAGTCCTCTCTTCAGCTGCCTTATCGTCCAACACCAGCAAAGGCTCCGATTGGTCCACAAGAAAAGACTCAGGGTAAGTGATGTGCGTCACTTTATCATCCTCTTCATCGGGCCCCGCCTCGAACATGTCGGACGTAGGCAGGTCCCAGCTCAGTGTGTAGACATCTGACAGCGTTGCTTTTGATACGTTAGATGACATGTATTGGCTCGATGCGTCGCTCTCCGGGCTGGGGGTGGAGTCTTCTGTCTCCCGGATAATTTGCGGCGGGAGGGGCACGGATCTGGGGCTCTCTGGTTGGAGGTCCGGAGGAATGATTTCCTCAATGGGAACCTAAGAGGGAAAACATGAAAAGAAGGTATTAGTGACTGAAAAGGCAGCAAAAGGATGAATGTTTGAGTCTTAAAACCGTACTTTGAAATGGACACATTGATCCTTTTTTTGTTTTTAGTCAGATTGTTCTGTTAGACCAAAACCACTGATTTTATGGGGGTTTCAAAAACAAAAAGACAACATTGACTTCACCATTTAAAGTTGATAGGGGACACAAACAGTTGCTTACAGCCGGCAGATAATAAGAAATATTAGCATTTATTTGGAGTCGTGTCCACTTTGCAAAGCATTTGTTTAGGTCTCAACCAACTCCTGTTCAGTGCTGGCCATGTAGCGCACTGTCAATGTATCCAAACGTTTTCACTGAGAAGCAGCTTGCTGCTGCTGAAAACATCGTTGATGAGAGCCATTACAGTGAATCTCTACTTCCACACGATTGTGTTATTTGAGGAGAAATTAAAAATGCAACGAACAATTTTCATTTTCACGTACTCTTATGGTCACTCTATGACATGTTTGACTTTTAACTTTCAAAGTATCTTCCAGTATACTGCATTATTATTATTATGTACAGCTTTTTTCATTTTCATTTTTATAGGATCATAGAAAGCAAATACGAGTATGTAAAATAAAAACAAAGAAATTTCTACGGCCACACCCTGCCTCCCCGGTACGTATACATGCAGCTATAACACCATCTGGGGTTGGAGTACTTACTGCCTGCTGATGTTTGCTCATGTCCTCTTCAACAGTGGCTGACTGCACCATGATGCGAGGCAAACTCTGCGACAGGTAGGGAATTTAAAAGATGCTCAGTGAATGACATTTTCAATAAAACAATCTTGAATCCGTAAATTAGCGCAGAAAGCTCGTCAAGCAGATTTCAAGACGTAATCATGAGCAAGTCGGTGTCATTTCAGTCCGCTTGCACCTGGAGATTAGATATTAATATACGCCAAACCTGTTCATTATACAGTGTGCATGAAGTGGTGATTAGCTGCTGCGAGGGGAATTATAAAGCTCAGGCTTCAGCATGACGGTAAGACAGAAACGGAGCCCGTGGGGAAAAAGATAATCTACGTTGGTAGAACGATGACAGATACTGGAGGCTGAACATCGTGCCGTACTGCTTTCTATGGCAGCCTCACAGAATACTAAACGAGGATAACCAACTAGGCCAGTTGGCCATCTGGGACAATATATTAAGAATGCACAGACGTGGTATTATTACATAGAATCAGTGAAGTGCATCAATATATGAGAACATATTGAATTTATTGTGGCGATCAGCAGTCAGGAAGTTAATATGAGATGTAGAAAGTGCAGTAAAATATTTGTTCATCAGATAATCATGATAAACAATCAGGATAATAGCACCATCATTAGAATTGCAGCCATAATCATTTATCCCTATTCAGCATTTCGTTACTCTGTAATTTGATCAGCTGACGTTATGTGGGACTTGCTGCTTAACATTTTCTCCACTTTTTTTGAAGAGGGTTTTAAATCTTGAGATATTTCAGGATGTTTCATAAATCAAGACAATTGTTCGACTGTGCGTCACAGGATGTTAATCAGGATGATTGTTTGACGCTCATGCCTAACATCAGACTCGGAGGGAATCAACACTTCATTCTTCAAAACTCCGAGGATCAAAATTTAAGCGGTTTGATTCGGGTCTCCCGCTCTTTTGCGGCGAACGACAACCTACATGGACAATATGTCCGCCATCAGACAGCAGGTCAAACACATGTATCCTATCTCTCTCTGGCTCGGGACAGTAAACCTGCAAGTCAACACAACACATCAGGTGCACAACAATGGCCGCCTCGCCTGGAGTCGTTTTAAGATGGACAGATGCACGCTGTGTTTTCATTATCAAGAAACGTAGCCAGATGAAAACACCGTTTGTCCATCAGTCAGATCTGTGTTAAAGGGACAGTTCACCCTGACACGTTCTCTGTAGTGTGCACAGCTCCGGTTCAGATGGATGTGGCGTAGTGCAGTGGAAGGATACATTGTGTGAACACTGTCTGAACATTCAGCCAACAGTGTCGTACGGTTGTCATCTGACACATTTACCTTAAGTTTACCTTACATTTACTTTAAGTTTATTGGTTATATTTATTATATAAAAAAGACATAATTTCCCTCTCACCTGTAGTGCGGTTTATTAATCTACATTATTTTGGTGTGAGTTCACATGTTTGAGTGTTGCCGTAGCGATGTCCTCCATCTTATCAATAGAGCAGAACTAGATTCTCGACTTGTGGAGTTTAAAGCGTCAACACCACTACATCTGTATCACCGTGCGTCAATCTACTCAGGGAGCAAGAGGCTCATGCTCACTTCTTGGAGGGTGTAGTTCGGTAGAAAGAAAATAGTTCCAAAATAAAACTGCTCACAACAAGGTCTGTGGATTATCTCCAGTAACCGGGTCATGATTTCTGTTCAGAGACTTTGCTGTTGAGTCCTTTGAGCCCCACAAGCAGAGTGCATCTAGTTCCATTATAGTGGAGAGAAGGCCGACATCTCTACGGCGATATCTCCAATCATAACTCACAGCTAAACAATCTAATGTAGATTGATGAAGAACACTCAAGGTAAAAGGTGGAAACATATGGACTTTGGGGTGAACCGTCCCTTTTAAGTCTTTTGGAGCATGTGGAAGTCAAATCTTTCCAAAGCTAGTGTGGAGTCCTTAAGGCCAAGTCACATTACAGTAACTATAATCAATCCATCTGCTGCAATGGTTGTTTTTCAGCCGGGTGTTGAGATCAGAGTTACGATCATCCACTCATCCAATTTACAAACTCCTCATCAGCCTGCTAATATTTGCAAAAGCTCCGGGCTTTAGTTGCCGTGTTGACCTTTCTGAACATCTGTGGCAGGCAGGGTGGAGTGAAGCACTAATGAGATCGATGGGCTCAAACAATGCACCAACAAGGCCCGACGGGTTTCCACTCCAACCGAACACCGCGCCACGAGGTTCCCATGATTAGCTTCCCTCCGCCGCTGAAGGTGCTAATCAGTCGAATCAGATTGCAGTAGTGTGACGAGGGCGACGAGGTTCACCTGCTCCTAATTAACCCTCCTCCAAACACAGCGTGCTCCTGTCTCAGTGGGGGCTGTTTGTGGAGCTTCAACAAACATTATACAGCAATCAACGACGTTTGTGTACTGTATGTGCCGATTGTTTCAGTCGCAACCCGGGGAACTCAAGTAACGCGCGTGTCCTGACTCTTAAAACAAAGCCCGGGATACCCCAGTTTAATGGAGCATTTAAACTGTGTTCAGCCACAATGAGTGGTATTCATCAAAGCTGTTAATAATACTGTTATATGGTAATAGGTTTTTACACGTTTCCTTATAGTCCATTGACTAGTTTTTACAATCTCATTACAACTCAGAAAGGTTGAATCTCCATTTTTCTAAATAAAGCAGCAAATGGTATAATAACCCTTTCCATGCAGCGACCTCCGGGTCTGAAAAGTGAAGCCAATTAGGAAGGACCTTAAACTTGTATTCTTTCAAACGACCAGCAGGGGGCGACTCCACTGGCTGCAAAAAGAAGTCCGATTGTATAGAAGTCTATGAGAAGATGACCCTACTTCTCACTTAGCTCAGCAAACATTTTCCTAGTACGTTTACAGTCTCAAGCGCTAGTTTCAAGCCCACCTCATCACAGCAGGATGGTCTTGTTAGCAGGGTCTGCTTTAGGGGCGTGGCTACCTTGTGAGTGACAGGTCGCTACCACGATGTTGTCCGGCCTGGGTGTTCAGCGTTATGAATAGTTTAAGTTTATTGCCTATTTTTGAAAACCGCTCATCTTGGGCACTGGAGGCATTGAAACACTGTTTCTGTTCATTATTTGTGTTTCCATCTACATAAGCCGTTTCCATGGCAACAGAAGAAATAGGACTAGCTGCTGATGAGTAGAGGGGATATTTAGATTTATCCTGCAGTGGTGCATTTAAACTTATCCCAGAACACACAGGCTTTAATCCCGAGCGCTCTGAGCTGACTGAGGGAGCGTACCTGCTGATGGACAGCCGTCTGGTCTCGGCCATCTTCCTTCCCACCAGGAAGCAGGGACTTCAGCAGCTTGGGTACAGCCTTCACTGGAGGGAGATAAGACGCAGCAAAGCCTGCATGCATTGATGAAGAAGAGAAGGTCGCAGGAGAAGAGGTGGTGAAAACAAGGGCCGGGGGAAGAAGGAAAGCAGGAAATGATTACGTTGTTGAGGCAGGAGGGAAAATGAGAGACGTGTTGGCAAAGAAGAAAACAAGTGCAAAATTGAGATTCACAGCAAAAGGACAGATATAGTTGTCCACGGGGCTGAAGCAAAAACAGAGCTGATGACATCAAAGGCAGCTAAAAGGGAAAGATAATTCAAAGCCACAGAAGGAATCCATTAGGAGATAAAGGGTTTATCAGTCTTACCTGTCTCTGGCTTCAGGGTCTGGGATATGGAGCTGGGCAGTGTGCGTCTAGATGAAGGAGGCACAAAAGAAAGGTCCTGGTGGCTCTCCCAGCCCTACACACACACACACACACACACACACACACACACACACACACACACACACACACACACACACACACACACACACACACACACACACACACACACACACACACACACACACACACACACACACACACACACACACACACACACACACACACACACAGAGGATGATACACATGTGGCTTAAAAGGAGCATCCCAGTAATCTGTGACCTTTAGCAGCCTCTATTTGTGACCAGAGAGCACTGCATCAACACGGATGCATGTCCTCTACAGCTGCTATTTTAACCATTTATCCAACACTATTCTGAACATAGTTAATGCATCATTTAAGTAGGATGACTCCATTCAGTCTTTAGTATTCATTAAGGAGACAATCTTGCAAATGAGAAATAGAAAACGACATAAACAGAAAATTCATATGAAGAACAGAACTGGAAGACTGAGACATGAATGGATGGAAATGAGAAGATTAGTAGACGAGATTTATGTGTCTCACCTTGAAGTCATTGAGCCTATGAGTAGAGGAGTAGAGATCCAGACTGCTGGCTGACAGCTGATTAAAGGGTTAGAGCCAGGGTGGTAGTGAGACAGGTTAACACCAGTGAGACATGAAGAGACTAAACCTGAACCCCGGAACACGAAGAAAGCCTAAAATCTTTGACTATCTTGTGGTTAGCAGAAGTAAGAACACCAATTCAGTTCAGTGTGGTAAGAAAATGCAGAGTTAAGTTCATGTAGGTGATGTTAGAAGATGTATGACAACAGAACTACACATAAGCGCTCTGTGATGCGGCGAGATCTTAGAGAAGAGTGAATTATAGAAAACACAACTCTCTCTTACTCGATTGATGTTTGGAGAGCTCAGGCAGCGTCTTGGAGCTTTCCCTCTGACTGCCAGCTGTTCCTTCACAGCCACCTCCTACACACACATACACATATACACAAACAAATGTGTTTGTTAGAAACACCATCATTTAGCTCTATTTGCGGATGCTTTGTATTATGGGGATTCATTTGATCTATTTGTTTATTTTCTGGCTCTGGATGACATTTTCCAAAAATTACACAAAGAGTGAAAAAGACAATGAGGATTTAATGTGCTCATGCTTTGGAGAAACATCAATCACAGGAACATTCTGAAACGAGAGACCGTAGATGATGCTGAATACCAAATGATTTACTACGGCTTTGATGTTCAGATGTCCGCAGATGCACATCTCAGGGGTTCATGGACTGTATTACCTGTCTGAGTCTGTCCAGAGTGAGGATGTTCTCCACAGCCAGGACGCTGCGCAGGTATTTCTCTATGGCCGCCTCACTGTCCGCTGACTGGTCGTCCTCAGTGCTGGCAGCCAGTCTGGCCAACATCTCCCTGTCCTCTGGACCATGAATGTCCTGTGGGAGGAAGTGGGACAGTTTGGAGTGTTGGACTTACTTATCCATAGTCAATACATGGCGGTTGGAACGCCCCATCTTTGAGAAGCAGACAGGAGTACCAGCATGGAAGCTAAATATTGTACTGCTGTGGTGGGGGGGCAACAGCTAAATGTATTTCAGTGCTTGTGTACCAGACTCCTTTGACAAAAACAGTAATATTACCTCTCAGAACACAGGAACTTGCTGGTCTACTGCTGCCTCGGTTAGTTCGTTTGTGTTGTTGGGTAAACCAGAGAAAATATTTCTACATATAATCTACACATGCACTGAAATAAGCTGCTACCCTCCCCCTCCACAGCGGTACATTGCTTTGCTTCCTGCTGGTACTCCTGAGCATCATCTACTGTATGTAACACACTGACTATGATAAATACCTCTTACAACCACACTGCACACAATCCGAACTATACTATATATAATGCCAGACCCTGACTCACCCTACCAGGGTTTCATTTATTTACATGATCCTGTCTATCACAGCAGAAATATTTACTTTCCTAACAAAATGTTGACGAACAGCACAGAGGATTTATTACAAGACACAGAATGAATCTCTGGTCGGTTCGTGAGAAAGCAAAACCACAGAACGTAAAGATAAAGGTCTACATTCAGAAAACATTGTGGTTCAGTGTCACCAGTAATCGCACCTTTGTTGCAACATCCATTTGCACGTCATGAACATAAAGAAACACTAATAAAACATGGATGCTCAATAAGTACACCTTCTCTTGAAAGGAGGTGGTTCAAGGCAAAACAAGTGCATCAAAATTCTGGTTACAATTAGAAATGTGAGTGAATTACTACATTCAAATCTTTCTATCAAATAACTTTGCTGTCCGATACTTACCCCTGGGATGTTAGAAACTATTTCAAAGGTGACTCCAGAGCCAGGGATGGTGCTGCGCTGAGACATCCTCTTCAGCAGGCTCTGAGCAAAACCCTGCCACACAAACACCCCCCCCCCCCCCCTTGTTCTTAAGTTAACTACTCACTGCATTAGCTGACAAGTGATTATGTGAGGGAGAAAGCAACAATGGCATCGTGTCAGACTGCTCCCGCCCATCATGCCTCGGGGGGGCCACCCACCTGTCTCCCGGTGACGTTGACACAGATGCGTTTCCTGAGCACCAGCTGCATGTGTGCCGGGTGGCTCAGCTGCACCACTGTGCTGACAGTCAGGTACACCCTCTGCTCAGCCGACGCCACGCGGCTCAGCTGGGGGCACTCGTGGACCGTCGAGTCCCAGGAGGCCTCCACCATCACCTAGACCACATTCAGAAGCATGGGGAACTAATGATGGCTCTATTACCTATAGGTGCTACATTTGGGATTTAGAATGGAGGTAAAACTCGTCAACTTACATCTGGATCATAGTGTTTAACAATATGAAGGTCAAAGAAGTCGTCCTCCTCCTCCCCACCGAGCAGCGCGTCCAGCCCCCCCGCCAACGGGGCTGAGAGACTGGACTGGAAATCATCAGCTGCAGGTGGAAAGACAGGCAGAAGAGAGAGACAGTTATTAAAATGGCAGAGGGTTTTTTGTCAAACTACAAGCCAAGAAAAAGACCCGGGGAGGAATGACATACCACTGAGATCCAGGAACAGGACAGGAATGTGTGTTTCCATTCCAGGAACAGGAACCCTGGGGAGAAGCAGCACAGTCAGCACACTGACCGAACACCTGAGACACTATCTCCACTCTTCTTAGTTTAGGGTTAATTGCTTGAGGACATTGCTGTAACAATTCTCCTTCTCTCACACACACACACACCTCTCTACTGGCGCTCCAGGGATGCCGCTGCCGGCCGACGGCACCAGGACGGCGTTGCGTTCTTCGGTGAGCGTCAGACGACATTCCAGCAGCTGGGACTCCCTTTCAACATCGTCCTCTGACTTATCTACACACACACACACACACACACACACACACACACACACGAAATGTGATGAAATGTTCATATTCTGTCGTCCGAATGATTTCACACAAGTCAAAAACGGACTAAATGATCTGTTGTTGCTGTTTTTGGACGTGTGAAGATTTTCATCAGATGTAATATGCTATAGTATCTTATATCATTAAACAGATATGTTATACATATTACCATTAGTATTCTTCATATGTGATTTTCCCTACAGTATTGTAGCTACCTACAAACCAACAGCGACTGTATGAGAAGAGTCAGCGCTGCTCTGTCGACATCAGCAGCTCAACATATGATCACTGTCAGCTAAACCGTAATCAATTAGTAATTACTCAGATGCTTGCTATTCATCCACATGACTGTTCTTTTGGAAGTGCTGAGAAAGGCTCTATATTTGCTTCATTGTGGCTTTATATTAACGGGGACTTGAACTGTACATTACTGCCACTTGTTTATGACAAATTAATGATGAAAAGCAGCACTTGTGCTGTAAAATGATACACTGGGAAATACATTTTAACAAACTGAATGTGAGAAGTACCAGTTGATTTTTAAAAGCTGAATTACACTGAACAATGGGAGGAAATGACACGTTACCATAAAAAGTGCATACTGACAAGAAAGGACTGGAAATATTGTCGCCTAAAATCCTGATGATCCATTTTCTTAGTCTGAGCTAAATAGTTTACTCTCCTGTGTTTATGAAGTAAGGACAGGAGAGAAAAGGTGAAGGAAAGTGTTTGTTGTTGTGATACTCATATCGGCCACTAGAGGCTGAAGTGCACCAGTGCCCCACGCTCTAAATAAGACTAAGGGCTAAGCCTTCATGTTTTCTTCATAGGGTAGTGGTGCACTTCAGCCTCTTGTGGTCAGGAATAGTATTACAACACAAACATTATTTGTAATTATTTTTGTCATCTGGAAAAAAGAAAATTCCACCTATTTTCACAGAAGCATAAAAAGGAACTTTTTCCTAAATCATAAATACAGGAGAGAACACAAGTTAGTTTACACCAGATTATCACCAGTTCAGATCAGATCTTCTTGCTTCTGTAGAGTTGTGTTCAGAAAATGTTGTTTTGTTTTAGGCTGTGTGTGTTTCACAGCTGTACCTGGTTTACAAACTATCTTCTGTAGCTGCTGGTCCAGATACTCCTGTCTCTGAGTGAGAGTCACCAGCCACTGTTCCCTCATCCTCTCCAGGTCTACCTCCTACACACAAACACACACACACACACACACACACACACACATTAGTTGTGCAGAAACAGCCTTTTGGATTCCACTAGCAAACTACCATGCATTTTCATCGTTATAATTGATCTACCTACTTGGTAGCTGTCCATGTCTTCATCCCCACCCTGAGATGTACATTGAGAAGCAGCAACAGAGTCAAACAACAGATAAGAATGAGCTATTTCAGGAAGAGGAATTCAAAATGTATAATTCTCACACACACACAAGTTAAGCATGAAAACCAAAGATCAAAGTAATTACATTTCCATAAAATCCCTCGTCAACATATTTCAAACTAATGCTGTTTCCTCCTCACCCAATGTGATTCGCTTCCTTTGGAGAGACGCATCTGTCGGATCTTGACGTCTCCGATGGATACAGAGAGGATGGAGGCGGCGATGAGTGGCATGGTGCCCGACTCTGGTACTGGACGCACCTCCACCTGGACTCGACGCGACTGGCCCTGGAGGTACAGATTTATACGACAGGTTAGTAATGAATGCAATCCAGAGGGTATGACTATTGTACCCGCGTAGCCATGAAGCCAGACAAACAGCAACAAGTAGGTTCATCAGTTAAAGGGACCAGCGTCTTCTTATGCAGACAGAAACTGGAGCTGGGAAACTGATTCCGATCATCTGTTCACATAATAGAAGATAACCTTCAGCCAGTGATCCTATTTATGTATAAAATGATATTTGATGTCGGTGATACCTGTCTGAGCTGGAAGACTCCTGCTGTGCGCACGTCTTTAGCCGGGAGAACCTCTACAGCTGTGAACTCTCCTGCCTCGTTCAGCTCCATCAGCTGCACCCACACCTCAAGGTGTCGGGTCACCTCACTCCACCTGCAGGGACGGCAGATCCCAGTTCACATGTATTAATACATACCTTTTAACATTATGACAGTTTTGTAAAATGACACTAAAATCATGTTAATGCTTAGAGATAATATGAGGAGCACCATCTAAAGCAACACAACTGACCTTATAGTGAAACATATTAAGGATACAAGTTCATCAGTCACTGGTTTAAACTATTAAGAATTATTACGTTATAGCTCGTACGGCCGAGGTTATTTTGGAACTATTATGGAAAATCCTCCCAAAAATGTTTTACAGGCCATCTGTGAAGTCATACAGTGGAAATTAGCAGTATTGAAATTGAAGCTAAATAAATGTCATTCCTGTGCAAAATGTGCAGTGCATCCAAGTCCGACAGGAGATGCACCCAAAATGTACGATACCCCACCTGTCGGGTTAACATGGCCTCATTTTCTCACTTTTTATACAATGCAACGTCACAGTGGAGAGCTTAGACTGTATGGTAGAGGTATGGTAAGATTGGAGCACCTAAACGTTGTGCGTTTGTGTCAACGCACCTTTCTCTGAGGGTTCTGGTCTTGGCTTGAATCACCCCGAGGTCCCACAGTGCCAGGTTCCTGCGATGGTTGGCCTGCTTGTGGCCGTACACCTCAATGGCAACCGCCCCGTCGGCCAAAAACTCCACAAAGTCCTCCGACACCGGCACCGACAGCTCCTAGAGGTTGTTCAAATAATACATCTTTTATTCTAATTTACATCTTCGTATACTGACAATCAGCAGTGATCAGTGCACTCAAGTCCATCGTACTTTGTTTCTCAAATGGTGTTCAACGGAGTAAATAAGTGTGTGTGTGTGTGTGTGTGTGTGTGTGTGTGTGTGTGTGTGTGTGTCTAACACAGGGTTACTACACAATTTAAAAATTCCATACTTTTCAATATTTATTAGACCTTATTTGACATCAAAGTACAAAGAGCTCGATGTTTATTATGTAAATAAATGCTTTTAAAATCCAACTGTTAACATGCTCGTTACATTGTCACTATGTACGGTATTAAGTATTGTAGCTCATACAAATGAATCAACACCAAAGCCCGACAGGTTAAATGCACAGCTGCAAGGTTTTTATCATGCACATTTAAATAGCAGTACAATTCATGAGGGAACTAGAAGAGAGAACTAGAACATGACTCCTTGTTAGATAGAGTAAAACATAAACAAATAACTATAAATAAAGTTGTCCACTTATCCAGACCTGGATATTACTAAAATCAAGTTCCATACGGAGTAGGATCCCCGTGTAACACGGGAACTTCCAGTGAAGATGTTACCTTGGCGCTGTCGAAGACCACAGTGCACTGAGGGTCTCTGGAGGTGAAGGACGAGCCGGCCGGCCCCATCTCCGGAGGGATGAACACCGACTCCTGCTGCCCCCAGAAGTGGTACTGACAGAAGACAAAGTTGGACAGGTGGCGAGGCAGACCATTGGCGTGGAGGAGTTTCACCTGAGAGAGAGAAGAAGAGGAAATGTCATCACACTTAATGATAAACAAACGCTGTGAAAGTTACAAACGTGTTAAATACACTTGTCACATTTCATAGGTCAGTGAGAGGTGAGAGGCCAGATCCACCATCATGTGGAACTACATCCCCTCTGCATGCAGGAGCCTGACTTGTATGTCAGTGAATATCTTCCTGGACTTGACGGGGTTGTTAATGACGCTACATTTGCACGTTCTCACCACACAGTCCAGTTTGCGCTCCTGTGTATCTCCGTCTGTGGTGCTCTGCTGAATGTCAGACTGTCCGGGACCTTCCTGCTCGGAGCCCTCTGTACCTCGCCACACCTCCACATGCAGCCGACCTGCCACCTGACACACACACACACACACACACACACACACACACACACACACACACACACACACACACACACACACACACACACACAGAGCAGAGCAGAGTCTCAATTCTAGACGGGAGCAAGCATGTCTTTCTTTCTTGTGTCTTTTCAAGAGTTTAGTTTTGTTACCAAGAAATAATGTTTCCTGGTTAGTGAAGTTATTATTAATGAGTCCACAAAGATAGGCTCATGGAAGCCCGGAGATGCAAGGGACAACAAAAAGGTCTGAAGGTCTGAAGTTAAGTCAAGATAATCTGTATAAATCTAAAGATTGTGAAACGGGGGAAAAAAAGTCTTGCCAAAATCATTTCTTTTTTTTCCCCCATTTGTGAAAGGGTTTGTTGTTGTAATATTCATGTTGTCCACACGAGGCTTTAGTGCACCACTACCCCATGTTTTAAATAGGGCTAAAAGCATCCATGTTTTCTTCCAGGTGAGTTTCAGTTTCTCCATGTCACACACACACACACACACACACACACACACACACACACACACACACACACACACACACACACACACACACACACACACACACACACACACACACACACACACACACACACACCTTGTGTGTTAGCAAGTTATGCAACATTACTGTCACGTCTGTCTTTTGTCCAGAATTTCCTTTTAATCCGCTCTAATCTGCCGCTTTTAGTCCCATTTAAAGCTCGTGGTAGTGGTGCACTCTGGCTTCTTGTTGCCAAAATGAGTATTATAACAAACAACAAAATAATTTCCCCTGCCACCTGTTTCACAGATGAATCTTTTTATGTAACTTAGAAACATTATCCTGGCAAAATCTTTTTACAGTTCCTAAATCATAAACACACTTACCTCTCGGGGCTTCCGTACTTCCTAGAACATGTCACAACATTGGTGATCATGATTAGTTCATTTGATTAGACAGAAACAACTTTGAAAATCTAACAACCTATTTATACATAGAACAAATAGACTGTGGAAAGGTGTAGTTGTTATCAGGCAACAAGGAGCACTACAAGTGTCAGAGCTTATAACATTTGAATATTATATTATTTTAGACTCAAACTCCTCCATTGCTCCCAGTGGGCTCCTACCTCTCCCTTCTGGTTGATGATTGGCACTGCGTATTGCAGCTTGACGTCGTAGAACAGGCAGGCCAGGAAAACGTTGGCCACGCCGATCAGACTGTGGTTCTCCTGTTCATCGAAGAACGGGTCAGCACGTTTGAAATAGGAGCGCATCACCTGGGTTACAGAGGAAGAGCAAGACCGGGGTGAGACTGATGAAGAAATCACTTGTTGAACTTCAGTGTTCCTGAACTCCTCACGTTTCAAATGTTAAACTGTATGGTTGCAAAACTAAACAAAAACCCTAATGAGCCATCAGGACTTTCCTCTGCATATTCTGTTTTCACTGTGCTCAGTTTGTGTCCCTTCTCTTAGGCATTTCATCAATCAGGGATGCAAGATGGCAGAAATTAAAGTAACAAATATGTTCTGACAGATATCAACAGACATCTCAACTCACAAAACTGAATAACACACTAACTTCTACACATTAAAATGTAATTAGTCTGTGTGTTTTACTCACAGGGTTGTCTTCATCAAAGTCCTTCCACTCCTGGTAGAGCTCCCTCATGTCCACAAGTCTGTTCTCCATCTTTTCCAGAGCCCAGATCTGCTTCCCTTTCCCTTTACGGCGAACCTGGATGGCCGGCTCACTCAACACTACATCACGCTATAAAAAGAGGGGGAGAGGGAAAACTGCTTCTTAATCACAGTGGCCTCAAAGTATATTGTGAATAATACTGTCTGTCACTTGCATTACTTTGAAGCATTTTCTAAACCATACACTGGGAGCAAACCAGAGGATTTTATTGTAGTTACTGGTATTACTGGTACATACTGTCGTTATTATGGCATATCTACACTACAGTATAGAAATCAACATGAGTTTTTAAACTTGTAACTGAACTTGTAAAATGAGTCAGTTTCTGCCTTTGTATTTTCTTTTTGTTTAATCAACACAGTGGAAACGGATTTGTGTCCCCACAACACGAGTGACACACAACGGCACACACATCCTACCTTCCTGTTGGCATCAAGGTTGGCAGCAGGTATCTGCAGAGTGACCAGGTACTCTGTCCTCTTGCTCAGCTCCTCGGCTATGAAGCCGGCCTCCTGAGCCAGCAGGTTGGCCCGAACTATCTGCTCCTTCAGGCGCCGCAGGGTGCGGGTCATCATTGCTTCTCTGAACCACAAAACGCAAGATTTACAAAAGCACCTGTAAAATATATTTCTCTCTATATATAACGTAACTGACAACAGGGGTCAGAGAAAGGTCTCACATCCTCCCGTTGTAGCTCACCTGTCCTCGCTCCAGCGGCGCATGCGTTTTTGGGAGCTGAGTGATGCCACAGCAGTGTTCGCACCGGCTGGCAGGCCTGTCGGGTCCAAGAGGTGGGAGGGCTTCTCAGGAGTCAGCCTTTGGCGGAGCTGCTGAAGCTCCTGTTCATACATCTGCCTCTGGCGCTCCAGAGCGCAGCGCTTCTCCTCCTCGTGCTGCCTCTCAAGGGTCTGTAACACCGACTGCAAAGGGTCTGAGGAGGAGGAGCCGCCACAGGATGGATGGAGAGAGGAAGAGGAGGAGAGAGAGAGGAGGAGTGACTGTGAAGAAGTTTATCAGTTGTTATTCTATACTATCAGACGACAATTCGCTTCTATAAGAACTGTTCATCCGAAAATGAAAATTATTGGAACTGCTTCACAGGACGGCACTCACTGTCTATTAATACAATATTTACCTCATTATCTCTATTTCTGTCTTCTGTCAGAGCACTGCAGGCGTTACACAAGCAGGACATTGTGGAACATATAGATTATAGGGTAAATGTTTGGATTACACTGAAGACCAGCTGTTAGAGTAACGTGATGGACGTCCAGCGCTTGTGATAAAGCTGTAACATCTGGACTGGTTGACTTTAATTCTAAAATGACCAAAACAAACTACGAGTCAACACTGTTAACAAGTATTGTGTGTGTTTCCAAAGCCTAATATATCTTATTCTTCTGTGCCTTTGAGCTCCATTGTTGTCCAAAAACTATTGAAAGCACATCAATGAGCCTCTAAGTCTTGTTTTTTTGTGACCTATTTTTAAAGATTGACATCTTCACTAACAGATGGGCCGGGGGCAGAGTGCCAGGGGGCAGGGTAGGGAACAACTTGGTCTCTCCTTGAATTTGTTGACAGTAGTTGTCATTGAGTCATTTGTGAAAAGGTTGACCGTCTACAAGTTGTCACTTTCAATGACATGACGGTGAGGAGGTCAGAAAAGCATGAGGGGGGAAATGTCCACTCCCATGTCAAGTACATTTAGAACATGAAAAACCAAAACTAAATATTTACAGCACTTAGCACAGTAATAATCAGGTAATAGCTTTGTATTAACAATAGGTACATCTGTCAGTCTAATATGAGACTGAAACTTATGTAATAGGGTAAATAAAGGTGCCAAAAAGAAAGGGTGATAATGGGGAAACACATTTAAAGATAGCAATGAGGCAAAACTATTTTGCAGTATTAAACATGTCAATTGTAAAGCATTACCTTCAAACAAAGAGAATGAATTTCATCCTTATAATAAAAGGTCATTACTCATTTTGATGACAAGAATTGTCATGTGATTTTGAAGATATTACACTGATGGTAGCCTTTAATATTGTGAAAACATCAACATTTATTACCTCATTATTATCACGCTATTACCTCATTATTATCACACTATTACCTCATTATCATGCTATTACGTCATTAATAGCACATTGTTACCTCATTATTATCACGCTATTACCTCATTATTATCACGTTATTACCCGATTAATATCACGCTATTATCACATTATTATCACGTTATTACCTCATTATTATCACGTTATTACCTCATTATTGTCACGTTATTACCTGATTAATATCACGCTATTACCACATTATTATCACGTTATTACCTGATTAATATCACGTTATTACCTGATTAATATCACGTTATTACCTGATTAATATCACGTTATTACCTCATTATTATCACGTTATTACCTCATTATTACCACGCTATTACCACATTATTATCACGTTATTACCTCATTATTCTCACGCTATTACCTCATTATTGTCACGTTATTACCTCATTATTGTCACGTTATTACCTGATTAATATCACGCTATTACCTCATTATTATCACGCTATTACCTCATTATTATCACGCTATTACCTCATTATTATCACGCTATTACCTCATTATTATCACGTTATTACCTGATTATTATCACGTTATTACATCATTATTATCACGTTATTACTTCATTGTCACGTTATTACCTGATTAATATCACGCTATCACCACATTATTATCACGTTATTACCTGATTAATATCACGTTATTACCTCATTATTATCACGTTATTACCTCATTATTGTCACGTTATTACCTCATTATTGTCACGTTATTACCTGATTAATATCACGCTATTACCACATTATTATCACGTTATTACCTGATTAATATGACATTATTACCTCATTATTATCACGTTATTACCTCATTATTGTCACGTTATTACCTCATTATTGTCACGTTATTACCTCATTAATATCACGCTATTACCACATTAGTATCACGTTATTACCTGATTAATGACGTTATTACCTCATTATTATCACGTTATTACCTCATTATTATCACGCTATTACCACATTATTATCACGTTATTACCACATTATTACCACATTATTCTCACGCTATTACCTCATTATTATCATGTTATTACCTCGTTATTATCACGTTATTACCTCATTATTATCATGTTATTACCTCATTATTATCACGTTATTACCTCATTATTATCACCTCATTATTATCACACTATTACCTCATTATTATCACACTATTACCTCATTATTATCACACTATTACCTCATTATTATCACGCAATTGCTTCATTATTATCACGTTATTACCTCATTATTACCTCATTATTATCACGCCATTACCTCATTATTATCACCTCATTATTATCACACTATTACCTCATTATTACGCTATTACCTCATTATTATCACGCTATTACCTCATTAGCACATTACCTCATTATTATCACGTTATTACCTCATTATTGTCACGTTATTACCTCATTATTGTCACGTTATTACCTGATTAATATCACGCTATTACCTCATTATTATCACGTTATTACCTGATTAATATCACGTTATTACCTCATTATTATCACGCTATTACCTCATTAATATCACGTTATTACCTCATTATTCTCACACTATTACCTCATTATTATCACGTTATTACCTGATTAATATCACGTTATTACCTCATTATTATCACGCTATTACCTCATTAATATCACGTTATTACCTCATTATTATCACGCTATTACCTCGTTATTATCACGTTATTACCTTGTTATTATCACGTTGTTACCTCATTATTATCATGTTATTACCTCATTATTATCACGTTATTACCCCTTTACCGTCACTTTATTACCATTTTCTGATCCAAATGTTGCCCTGACATTACCATTTTATTGTTAGCAGCCTACCGTCACCAAAATATGCTATTAATTTATTGGTATTATTTTGGCCTTGTTGCTATCTTTAAATGTGTTTCCACATTATAAGCCTTTGTGTTTGCCTCCGTAGTATCTGGTTACATACAAACCAGTCTAATAATACCCAGATATACCCAGTTATTACCTGGTTGTATTACTTTGGTAAATACATGGTATTACTTAATTATTACCTCTTTATTTGCAAACTATAACCATGTTTTTACCGAGCTGCGATGTAAAATGCTACCAGTAAGTCCAAAGCAATATAAAATCTTTCTATACACACATGCATACGTTTTGAGATCCGTTTTCAGTCGTTATGACTCAATAGCAGCGAAGTGTAAAAGTGATGAGTCACTGTCACTTTATTTACCACAACTGCCAACATAACAACATGCTCTGAGGAAGTTCCCTGGCTAAAACATATTTGTATGTATTTGACTGTAACATGTTAAATAAGCGTTCATTGTTTCTTGACGGAGCGCACCTTTACTCCCCGTTTGGTCTGACTCACCGTTATTGCCCATGCCTTTCATCATGACTTCGGCCTGAGCAAACTCATAACCGAAGCTCAGCTCACTCGACACGTCGCTGGACGTATCAAAGTCCACCTCCAGCCGGTCGGAGCTCAAACACGTCTTCATCAAAGCACCGCCCTCCTCATCCTCAGCTCCTGCGTGGACCAAGTGCCTCGGCAGGTTAATCCTGTGCAGGTCCATAAGCAGAGGGCGGTCGTGTGTGGATGAACAGCGACAGAAAGAGGAAGTGTGATGTTGCGAAAAATAGGAAGAGACACAATGAAGAATTTGTGATCATATGTAAATAAATGCAGACGAATCATGTTGGCTTTAGAAATAAAATTCCACACGGACACAGATTCAAAGGCAACACTAGTTCTGTTCACCAACCTGAAGAAGTGGTTGTTTCCCCACAGGATCCGGTCACCGTGATGAAGCTGCACTGGACTGGTGACTGCAGCACCGTTCACACATGTTCTACAGGTGGACAAAAAGTCAACATGCTGGAACTAAATCCAATAAAACTGAAACCTGTTGTCAATTCAAGTTGCCAGTTGTTCGCTTCTGTAACTGAATACTTCTTTGTTACGGACCACATTGTGTCCTGATCACCAAAAATCTAACATTCTGGCATTGAATGCTTATTTCCTGTTTTTAATTATACTAGATAAGATACTTCTTGACTTCGGCTTATTTTCTTCTTTTAGCTTCTTTCTAAGTAAGAAATTGTTTTGTAGGAAGTAAGGTATCACACAAATGATCCTTTTGGTATTCAGAAACTCAAGGTATGGTCATATAAAGCCGTTATGGTCGGCACAGAGCAACACAAGCATGAGAGCCTTGAAACTGCTGCGGGGTATAAAACCAAAACAACGAGCTCAAAGGGGGATCATTCTCTGTGGGTTAGTCAATATGGGTGACCCCTTTCACATGGCAAGTTCTTATTTGATATATAGCTAAAAGGGTATTTCTGTACTTTGTCAACTCTATTTTCCAATGTTTTTGTGTCTATGTGACAATTTTTGAAATTGGTCCAGTATTGAGCTACGGCCAGCAGCTGCTAAACGAGCAACTTGTTCTGAAATGTTGCGAGAGGTGACTGTGAGAGTTGGAGAGAGGAGTGATGAGCTTAGCTGGATGTGGCCTAACAGAACGAGACTTCTCCTTGAGCGAGACACAATAACAAACACACCAGGTCAAGCGAGCGGTAAAAAGGGACCTTTCCAAAATGTTGTCAGACACTTATAATAACACTCTGAGTCTGTCAGTGGCAAAAACCAGCACTTTTAGTGGACGCTCATTGACAGTGCAGATCTGTTCTCGCTCAATACTGTCCCCATTAGTCACTTAGACACTAAAACATAGGGAAATGTTGTCGATTCAGGTTGAGCACATACCGAGCGTTGGGGTGAGGACTGAGCACCACGCCGTTGTGCTCGGTGATGTCGATGACGCAGTGCTCAGCTTGGATGGCCATCCCACACAGCTGGATGTCCTGCGAGTTGGCTGAGCCCACACGCGTGTGCTCCTGGAGCACGGGATACAGATAAGACCAAATGTGAGCAAAGTGTACATTAGGGCTGTACCGACAAATGCAATGTCGTCATATTTTATGACGTTATGCCCCAGAAAAACAATCCTCAATTTGAATGAAGTGATCATGAAGTCAGTATTTTTAAGAATATTTGGTTACATAAAAACATGTTGTGAATTTTGGAAATTATCCATCATTTCATACATTTAGATTTTTGGATCTTTAAAACATTCTGGAGTTATTGAAAATGTTTGGATCACACGACCTGGGAGACGATCTTATGCAGCTGCCACTGGAATCTAATTCTACTGAGTATAATACTAATAATGTTAGTGTGGCCTAATCCTTGCAGAAATAGCGGCTTTAAACACAATGAACACACACGCAAGAAAAATAAGTTGTGCAGCATTCAAATGTTTTAGAATTTGATTGTCAACGTTATAAATATTCGGTACAGCCACAGTGTGCATGTATTAATCTGTGTGACCCGATGTCAGTCAGCCTCTACATGTGCAGTAAACAGCAGTGGACTGTATGTGTGTGTAGTACCTTCAGATAGTACACCAGCAGTTCGTTGAGGGCAGGGTCAGCGTTAAGGTTGACCAGGAAACACTTGTCATCCACCACTCGGATTCCAGAAGACTGCAGGGAAATGCCCAGGCTCTCCAGCTGCCTCTGGCGCTCCTGCAGGAAGCATGTATTTATATATAAATATATAGTACATGAATTTATTTGTTGATTATTCTATTCTTTAGCTGCTCAATGAAAGAAATGTGAAGGTGAAAAGAGAAGGAGCTGAGAATAACCTCCACACTGAAGAAAACTCTGGAGTCTAACTTGAATTAAGTCACACTGAATGAACAGAAAACAAATCAATTAGCAAGGATCGGCTTTTTTAATTTCATCTCCAGTTCATTAAATGTGTCTGTTGCACTTGTTTGAGTCAAGAAATCGACAGAAATGTTAATGAAGTTCAGTTTAAGTGTAACAAGATGAACTTTTTTTAAATTATTGAGCTCTACAAGGAGAAACCTATGTAGTGTGTGTGTGTGTGTGTGTGTGTGTGTGTGTGTGTGTGTGTGTCTGTGTGTGTGTGTCTGTGTGTGTGTGTGTGTTACCAGTGCAATAGCCTCAGTCTTCCTGAGTTTATCCTCCCAGGTGACGGTCATTTCTTGAATCAGTTTCTCAGACTCCTCCAGCCTGTCCTTGAGGTCGGGGGCCTTCATCGACTGAGGGTGACAGAAGCTGCATTAGTCTCCACATATCACTGACTGACAGTCAACAGTCACAAAGTGAAGTGATCTGAACCTCAGCCTCGGTGAGCTGCTCCTTCAGTTTCTCCACTTCCTCTCGGAGCTCTCGGATGATCCTGGCGTTGGGGTCTTCGTTGACGACGGCGTGGTTGATGATGCTTTTGGCCCTGTCGGCGTAACGCAGGGTGGACAGCGTCTCGTCATAGTTGTCTGCGGCAGGGCTGATGGTGGCGACCATGGCGGTGCGGCTGTTCCCTCCCAGGCTGTCCTGCAGGTGAAAACCAAACCTTTGAGTCACTTAAAGATCTCAGACTGCACGATGCAAAATAAAGAACATGCAAATAATTTATGAGCATGCTGCGTTTTAGGGGGAGCAGGGTTTATTCAAGTTTTAGATAGCTACATTTAACCCAATTACAATTCTACAAGGAGCCAAATTAAAGACTCATTTAAAAACCCTAAATTAAAGACTCAAAGCTGACAAAAGGAGCCTTTTTCCAACCAAGCAGAGCTAATGAAAATAACCAGCAGAGCCCTGAGGCTTGATGGGCACAATAATGAAAAGTACATCAGAAAATTAATTACTTAGACTTTAAAGTCCAATTTCTTTAGATTAAAGAAAAATGCATTTTTAGTCCTATTGTGTATTAAAAAGGGAATAAAGTGCAAAACAATCTGAAGATACAGATATCAGGCCGTTTGTTTGTAGTGACTCTTTGTGAACAAGGTCTGTTGTTTTGTCTTTGTACCTTCAGCAGCCAGGTGAGCACAGAGTCTCTGTAGGGAACAAACTTGCTCTTGTTCTTCCCTGCTCCCTGGTCAGCCAACGCAGAGATGACTAAACCCAGAGTACTCAGGGACCTGGAGGGAGGGACACAGACAGGGGGGGAAAAAAAGAGACAAGAGGGAGGGAAATATTTATGGCACAGAATGTAACAGAGAAGAACAAAACCCTTCTTGGCGTGAAAAGGCTGAAAGATTTTAGACGAGCTCAGAGGCGTGCAGTATCAATAGACCAAAATATAAAGGGATTGTAGACAGAAAGCAAACACAATCCCAGCCAGTAATCCCCTTTGAGGAAGGCAGCTTGGTCACTTCATTTAGTTCTTGGAAGAAGAATCTGGAATACTGAGGGTTCCACGTCTTTAGTGTCGTGTCATATCTATTTTCTGTTGACTCACTTATTGATGTTGCTCCCTTCTTTCAGACGTTCCCCCGCTGCTCCAGTCTTCGCTGCTCGCTCGCTGCCGGCCAGATCCACCAGACTCAGCTTGCTCACCTTCTCTCCGCTCGTCTGCAGCGGACACACAGCAACACGCAGAAATGTGCAGGATGTTGAACTTTCTTTGTAAAATCCCAGTCATTTACTGAAGGCCAGTAGCAATCTGGAGATTTATAGATGACCTTAAGAGCTTCTTATAATTTACGCTGACTAAATGATAAAACACTGCGTAATATTGCATATAAAAAGGTACGTTTTAAAAAGAGGAAAATAAGAAATTATAATTGATGATTCTTTCTCAGTTAAGCCTCACATCACAAGTTAAAATTGGGTTTTTTTTATTTTAGAAGCAAGTCTTGCTTGTCCTTCAAAGCCAAAAATAGACTTGCTGCTTCGATGTTATATACACGCAGTCATACGTGCTTGGTACCGTCACCATGTGAAAGCCCTTACTCAACATTGTTCTTTGTATTCTCGGGTTAGATGGTCTGCTTTGTCCAGCTGTAGATGTAACCATGGCGTATTCTTATCTTTAAGGCTATCCTTGGTCTGCTGGCATCTTCTCTACAGATCTACATCCTTTACAACAGTATGAGAAGTTATGGTCTTCACTCGCAGGACTTATTCCTACTATCAGTCCCTAAAGCCAGGACCGCCAAACATTATTGCTTTTTAGAATTTGAATGATGCTTTTCTGTCATAGCAAATGAAATGTCTTCAGACTCTGGGGAAACAACTTGGCTTTTGGCCCGGGGCTCAAGAACCATTTCAAATCAGTATAAATAAGTATCATTTATATAAAGTATAATGATAACACATTGTGTCAACAGACATGTGTGAAATAATTATTTTGGAAAAGTAAATGAATTGTGATGATCCCGTTAGGTGTCGATAGCTGAAGCTCAGCGTGCACGTGTGAGCGTCTCACCTCGGACTGAAGGTCGATGAGTGTGTGTGTGAGGATGATGTTGAACACAGCGTGGGATCTGCTGCTCTCTTCATTCATATTCGTGGCTGCCACTGTGCGAGATTTATTTCCCTCTGACATCAGAGACTCGATGTCCTGTCACAAACAAAACACACGTCTCGTCTGTGCCCATACTTTATGAAATAAAGTGTTTCCTTTGACAACACTATGTCATGACCGCAACAAATAAATAATCAGAGCGTAAAGTACCTTGTAGCAGGCCACAGCCAGGCGAGACAGGCCGTCAACATAAGGCCCCATCACGTTGTGCTCTCTCACTCTCAGCGCTTGTCGATTTCTACAGAGAAGAGACAGTTTAATCCCTCAGTCCCATTCTGTCTCAACCAAGATCCAGATCTAGAGCAATTTGATATGTTGAAGTTAAGATTCATAGCTTTATCAGGCTGCAGTCTCACTGACTGCACAGCATTTTACAGTTCACAGCATAGAATCCCAAATAAACTGAGATTTTCTTCATGATCGCAGGCCGTACTGTGTGTGACTCCCTGATTAGATTATGAAGTGAACTGCACCAAACCCTTCCTCACCCTTTGGGGTCGAGCAGGTCTCGGACCTTCTCGTTGTAAATCTCCATATAGGAGACCTCCACAGTGAAGCTCTCTCCCTCCCGGGCCTCCTTCACAGTCCTGCTGAACAGGGAGCTGCAGAGCCGAGGGATCAGACCAGGCTGCTCCGCTGTGCCCATCATGGTGTACGACTTCCCAGAGCCTGGACACACACACACACACACAGCTAGAGTTTACAAATCCAAAGAGTAGGCAGAAAAAAGAACCAAGCAATGTTAAAGAGGAAATAGGCAGAAAAGGAATTCTGTAAAAACAGGACAATGAATAGAACTTCATAAGCCGCTCACATAGGTACCATTTACATATATTAAATAGAGGAAATTCAGAACAATGGTCTTTAGGTACATGCTTCTCTGTCAAGACAAAGCTGTGATTCAGTGATTTGGAGCTGTGGAAGCAAATGAGAGAGAAAAGGCTCAATCATAAAGTAAATGAATAGAGATCTGGAGAGTACTGCTAATGATTCTGAAAAGCATGACTGTGAATAAGCAGCTGTACCACAACACTTCTTAGGAGATGTTTGACGAGTTAGCATTGCAAAGTGAGACACCCTCAAATGAAAAGCAAATTAAACGTCTTGTTGAGACAGTCTGAAAATGTGATGACAGTCAGTCTCCAAGTGAATGTCAGTGCGGTTACATTTGTTAGAGAGCAAAGATGATCTAAAGTCAGAACACTTTCGCATGAACGCAGGCGTTCCCATGATGTTTTTGGATGTATGGATAGTTGTCAAAGATAGCCAGGAGATACTCTAACAACATGCACCAATGGCAGACATCAGTCTGGAGTAGGGCTGCACAATTAATCGAATATTACTCTCTTTCAGGATTTTGGCTTCTTCACAATTAAATGAACTAATCGACTGCGATATCCTCTCCAGGGAAACCACGGCGCAGAGCGGTTTTACTGCCGATCATGTGAAAGCAGCTCAACTGGAAAGGGCTTACTGCTCGAATAAGGCGCCTGGAAAGGTCGACATACCTTGTTGACCTTTTCAGTGAACAGGACCTTTTAATTGAGAGATTAAAACAATATTCTCACAGCATTTAGACTCATCATAGCAAGCAAAGCAAAGCAAAGGTGTAATGTCATTGATAACTCAAATTCAATGTAAAGGCTCCATGCCGATGAGCACGACAGTCGGGCCGTGGAACTGGCTCACATGGATGCAGCGAATACTTTTGTTATTTGTCAAAATGTGAAAAAGGTCTGTTCAGTACTTCACTGCAGGTAAGACAGTCGCCGCCGTCACAGAGGCAAAGGTAAGAGAAGTCATACTCAATTGCTCGTTTATTAGACTGCCCTCATTTATATGCAAATAGGGTGGTATTATAATAATATTGGAAATACCTCTCAGTATAATGCAGTGAAATTCAACCGCACCACAAACTGCAGCCTCCAAAAGCAATTGTCATCTCTCTAACACAGTTTGAACAAGAACTCAATATACTATCTGCGTGACGTTGATCCGAGACGCAGTCGGTAATATTATTTGAAAAATTGATGTTACCAATTATTTTGAGATTTGAAATAGCAATGGCATAAATAAATAGATTAATAAAATTCTACTTCCCATGCCATGGCATTTTGAAAGATTGATTTAAGATATTTTAATAGCAATTAAGGTCTTATTTTTAGATCTATGTATCCAATGCCTAAGACTTTTTAAGAATCCACGGGAAACCCGATAGAGAGTGTCCTTTATGTCTAATTTGTGTTTGCCAGTCTAACTGTTACCCGTCTGTCCGTAAGCAAAGATGCAGGCATTGTAGCCCATGAAGGCGTTGTCCAGCAGACTCTCCCCAAGGCACTGGAACACTACATCCTGACCTGCACACACATCAGAAAACACACTTTAACATCTCAAAGCACAGACTGCAACAGAAACTCCAGATAAGTTAACTTCTGTTACAAACTAGAGTAGAGGAGATGCTAAAGAGAGATCAAACTAAAAGGAAACAGATATACAACGTTCTTCACATACTGACATGATTTGCTGTTCTCTCTCTTTCCATAAGAGACGAGGCTCACAGCCCAGGATAAAAAGGTGGCCATTTTGCTCCATTATCTACTATTATTACCCCACAAATTGTCAAGAGAACCCCTGGCAACGGTTTTGTTCTACCCCCTTACAATCTTACAGGGCCGCAGAACTAATCTAGAAGTAAACAATGTGCAACTCTTCCTCCCGCCCCCTGAACTCTCCCTTTCTTCGACTCCATAAATAGTCCAGAATATCAGGAAACATTCTGCCAGGAGATATATTGAAGAAATGAGTCACCAAGCTGTGAAGTTACACACAAGCTAAAAACAGAACCAAATCAAGTAGAGTTCAAAACACAGAGCCACTGTGGAAATTAACCAACCTGCAAACTTGTCTTTTTGAGATTCATCGATTGACCAGAAGCAGTGGTCATAGGCAAAAACCTGAAGAATACACGAGACACAAGAGAGTGGATTTAAATGTACATACGACTCATCGATAGTAGGCAGGAGGTGCATTCAGTCACCAAATGTTTACAATGAAAAGTTCATAGTCACAGAATTCATTTGTGCATTGCACATTTGCATTGTATAATGTAATACTCACCTTTGACTGATTTCTGAGGGCAGCAGAGAAAAGAAATAAAAACATCAGTTAGTAATTAGTGTTAAAATAAACATGAACATGTCAACCAACCTAAAACACATTTAATATCTTCCGTGTCTGTCTATCACAGGCCTGTGGATTTAAACACCAGAGGAAACACAGCAAGGGACCTCGCCAAGGCTAGGACATGTGGAAATATGTATCACATGGCAACACTTTGAGCTCGAGCTGAATTCATTCATCTGACATTTTGGTCCTGGTAAGAAACACTTTTCAAGATTCAAGGCAAAGGATCATTTGCAGGGAAAGCAAAGCAAGAAGCCCGAGGCCTTTTTTAGTATTAAACTAAAGTCTGCCGAGTCCTGACTCAGCAAAACTCTCACTTTTACACAGTTACACACATTTACACCTGGAAATGCCCAGGCAGTGGTTGTTAAAGGTAGGCTATGCCTAGGGTTGCAAAATTACATTTCAAATTTCCATGGAAATTAACAGGGATAAAATGAAAATAGAGGAGTTATCTGCTCGGGCTGTACTTAACAAGTCATATGCAGATAGAAACAAACCTTTTACCATATCATAAGTAGACATGATCTAGTTCAGTTCATAAATCCATTAATTTGTCAAAAACATACAATGTAAAATGTGCCTTTTGGTGAGTTAGCTAGCTAGCTAGTTAACAGACAGGGAAATGTGGCTTTGAGCAAACTAAGGGTTTAAAGTGAACAACTAATTTGTAAAAGGAATGTTTTACAATAAAGTATGAATGGAAATAGAATAATTAAAACTCAATTAGCTCAATCAAGATACATCCCACATGGTAACAGTTAGCTAGCTAAAGCTAGGTAGTAGCATGTAAACATGTTAAAAAACGGTGTACTTTGCTTTAGGCTACTATTTGCTTAATACATTTTTATTGATACTATTTATAGTGTTCTCTGTTTCATATCCGTTATATGTATATACCCGTGTTATACGTGTACACTGCACTTTACTGCTTCTTTGCACTTCTGGTTAGATGCTAACTGCATTCCGTTGTCCCTGTTGGCTACTTGTTCTCTGTGCAATGACAATAAAGTTGAATCTGATCAGATCTGATTTGCTTAATTGGCATTGGCATTAAACTTAAATATTGTTCACAAATTCCTGAGTAAATGTTAACTCCCCTTGGAAAATATTTTCCCTCAATTTTTCCCACCAACATTTTCCCAGCCAGTGTGGGGAGTCTGACACCAACAACCCTCGGCTCACAAGACTGCTTCTCTAACCTGCAGGCCAGAGGTTCCCAACTAAACTTAGGGTCACAAGCTTATTTTAGTTGGTTGTTAGATGGCTCTGGGATAAGCAGAAAAAACAGTTATACAAATATTGTCTAATTTTCAGATCCAGCTTTCTTTTTCTTGTGAAATACGTAATAGTTTCTGCTTCTAGATATCCTCGAATTAATTAAATGAAGCAAACAGAGGAGAATAACTGGTTGAGGTGTTTACAACTCCCCGTAGGCAGCGTGTCACAAGGGATGTCAGAAGGCATCATGAACAAAACAATTAAAAAGAAGTTCTCACCAGGCTAGCGTGCAAATAAAAATCAGCTCTTAGCCGCATGGATTCATTACTACATGGGCCGAAGGGGTCAAGGGGCCCCTAAGGCAGATGAATGTAGTGACATTTCTTATTGGAAAGAGCTATGTCATGTTTTCCCCCTTAAATACTAACTACTGTAGGTCTCTCTGAATGAGTACCAACTTATTGAAATGAATGATATGTCAATGCTGTGACCTGCTTTGTCTTAACAGTTACTTTAAACGTTCACCAACTGTTCTGAGGCAGTTCAGAAAGATACAGCAAACAACATTTCAGGGCAGAAACAGCAGATCTAGCAAATACTAAAAAAAGCTGACACAACCCCAGGCCAAAGTCAGTGGAGTAAGAAGGGACAGTTTCAAGGATACAAAGTCAAAGGTGCTTTAATTGTAGTGAAGCTTAAAAATCTGTCAAGCTGACTAATCCTCTTTGGCTCGTTGTGAATCAAGTGGAGAATGTGACACAGCATGAAGACCCACAGAGCCTTCCAGTGTCCCTAAGACACAGGCCAAGACAAAATCTCTGCATTCTTGCTAGAGCACTTTAAAACACACTCACTGCCTTTCAGGTTCATCCCAGTGCAGCAAACAATAGTATCTCATGCATCTGTCAGCAAACACATCACCACATTCCAGGAAGCAAACGTCAAATGTAATTATCAAACATGTTCTATGTTCCAGTGCTGCCTCACGGTGTTGTCCATCAGCAAACCTAGCGTTCATGGAACCAGCACTAGTCCCACGTGTTGGTAAAAATCTGATTATGTTATGATGAAGCAGTAATAACGGATCACATGATTACTTGTATGTGGAAATCGTCCCTTCTGGTGATGAACCCATAGAAAATTATCTCCCAGCGCTGCAGTACCACTCGGCTCTATGGAGCGTTTTAGCGTCTTTAAGCGCACAACTTTACTGTTTTGGTTCACAAACACCATTTTCATTAGAGTTGTTTTGCAGACATTTTTAGAACAAAAAAACAGAGCTAAAAGAGAATGAATATTGGACTAAGATTCATCCGGTGGCCAGAGAGACGTCTCCAAATGAATGTTAAATGGCAACTATTTGAAACAACAACAAATTTGCTATATAAAACTTAAAAAGGTGATACAATACCCGTGTTGTGTTCACAGCGTGTTTCCACTGCCCCCAAGTGGCCAACAAATCTGTTATTGCAGCTTTAAGTTACATTTAGCGGTTTACTTATTTTCTGCTCATGACATGAATTCTTTTTCCGAAAGCCGTACTTTAGCAAGTTGCCTTAAGAGGCTGTAAAGCATTCAGTCCTCACATTGGTCGATGAGCAAGATCAAACCACTATATAGTTTTAGAAAGGTGCCCCACAGATGTGAGATGAAAACCAGCGAGAATACAGAGACATATTGCATCACAAAAAGGAATTAGGAATTACAAATGTCCTTAATCCGAACTTCCTACTAATTTAAATTGTATTTGTAGTGGATGCCCACTGAGGGGGTTGGGCCTGAAAACGGTTTTGTCAAGCAATCTGCATTTCCAAACTTATTTCCACACAGCCATTTAACAGGACAAAAATACTAACTACAAAGTTGAGTTGGCCACCCAAAATGGGAGAAACGGAGATCATGTTTTGATAAGATCTATCAAACTTAAAGATAGGCACCCAGTCTCCAGGGAAGCTCCCTCTGAAGTATGGTTCCATACATAACTCAAAACACACAGTCTTCACTCAGGGAGAAATATCAATTTGGGGTTTCAAAAATAAAAATAAGACTGCAAATGTAGTCATGGCCCCACACACACACACACACACACACACACACACACACACTGGAGGCTGGTATGAAACAAGGCCTCCCTATGTGAGACTTAGCTGCTCCATGAAAGAGTAACATTAAGTCCTGTCCTCTCCTGGGCTGGCAAGGACATTCCTGAGATAACTGGCAGAGCCTCGCAGCTCCAAGGAGTCACTACAGGAGAGGGAGGAGGTAGGTCAGTCTATGACCAACAACAAACAGGCCTGCACAACTACACTCTTCCAGATTTGAGCGGTGTGATGATACACAGCCCTTCTGGGTGGATTCTGTATATTACTAATTCTGTGCATTTTCAACATTTGTGATGCCATAAACAGATCAAAGCAAAGTTCAGATAAGAATGGCTCACACTTTATGTTTAATTTTCTAAACATCATTCTGCAGGTGCTGATAAATATTCCAGCAACAATTCAAAGTCTGTTTACAGCATGTGCAGTTAAATTGGGATCCATGAAACTACACATTTACAGGCCTGCTGGGCTCCACAGTTATGAAAGCAGACCCAAGGCTGAATTAATCCCTACCACGTTGAGGGTCTGACAGCCCCTGCTGTATTCGTGGTTGCCGCCACCAAGGGTCCTGTAACACATTAACACCCCCTGAGGCTCATGCATATATTCCATTAACTTGTCAGGCAGTGAGCTGACTAAGCACAAAACTTGTGGAATTGGCTGGTGAGTGACTCACCCAACAAACAAAGCTTTTCTGGAACACAAATTTCGCTCATAATAGAATACAGTCTACTGGGAAACTAATCAAGAGTGCCTTGATGCAGAAACTAATGCTTCCCAGTTAAAATACTTGCTTAGTGGCTGATTAGAATTAGTTTACTTCTCCCACTTGCACTTCACTGAGACCTTTGTGCTGCTCTGGGATCCTGGAGGTGCTTGTCTGTGTTGCAATGAGCCTGTAAAACCTGTTCACACTGATCCCCAAAGGGGAAGCATACCACTGCCCAAGCATGTCAGGGCAGAAGAAGAGACACACGCAGATTCATACACACAAATGCATAGGATTACTATGACATATGAGAGTCTCTCTTTCTACAAAGACAGAGATTCATACTCTGTGTTAGTTGAAGGGGATTGCCCTCATGCATATTTCCTAGGTAACCTGAGAAGGGGCCAAAACCTCCAGAGAGCATCTACCTGCACTGCTCTGACTCACTGCCTGGCAGACTGCAAGGAGGGGAGAAGAGGACTTAGTCAACAGCACAATACTGGAGGACATACAACACAGGCCCAGCAGCACGATTTCAATTTAACACAATCAATGCACATTTTGCATCCACATGTCATTTTGTTACTATTTCGATGCATTACACTGCTGCGAGTTCTGATATGATAATAATAAACCAAAGACAAATGCCCTTACTGACTGGACTGGAAATTGTAAATTAAATTCTTAAAGTCTTAAATCTTGACATTGTCCTCTCCTTTGTTGCCATTTCTTTAAATTGTGGTTTGACTACCTGAGCAGGATTGAGCTGGAACAGACACGCCTTTAGTAAAGAGAGGAACGATGCAGGAAGGACAGTGGGAGGAGGAATAATGGACAGGAGTAGTAGAGGGAGGAAAGGTGGGGTGAGGCTTCCTCCAAACAACTGGGTGTTAACTTGAAGGGCTGGTTAGTCTTTATAAAGTCTTCTGCCAGCAATCCTGAGGGAATTAAATAAGTTGAACTCCTTTTCTGTTAGAACTGTAAGAGTCTACACCTGAATTGGGCAAAACATTAACTCGCCACTGCATAGAACCGAGTTCAGTTCCAGGTAGTCCACGTCCTGTGCCTCAGACAAGCCCAAACCTCTGGCATAATCAGAAAAGAAATGTGTCATGAGTAAGAGACAAAGCCAAACAATGTGTGTGGCTCCCCATGGTGACCTCACTGTTGATAGCCAAGGACCAAAGAATGAGTAGCACCTGCTACCGCAGAAATAAAGTAAATAAAATAAAATATATACACTGCAAAATGACCCAGTTATCAGACGGTTAGTGGTTTTGCATTAAGTGATAACGAGATGAACTAGTGTGTGAAACTCTGCAGCTTACCGGGAGTCTCCCTTGTTCATGTTGATGATGGCCGGATGCAGCACCGTCTGGTTGCCCTCCATCTCCACCACACATTTTGTCTTTAGGTCTTTTTCTGGATTGAAACCGTGAGAAAAGAGATAAATTTTTAATGAAAAAACATTAAGCATGCTTTTCCCTGCAGTACTATCAGTTTCAGATTGTTGGGCATAATATAGCAATTTTTAAACCTACAAAAAAGATGTGAAATGTACAGTGAACAAAGTCACCTTTGCTAAAGGACTTTCCAACCATCAAAATGTACAGAACGGTGTAAAGAGCATGTACTGTATACACTGGTCATCATATCAGTCCTTAGTAGTCACTGACACAACTGTCATCACAGAATAACAGGTGGCATTCAATGTGTGCGTGTGCGAGAGCCACTTCCTTGTGATTGTAACACATATAGGCCAACATGGAGAGGCAGGAAATAGTTTCCTTAATGGTGATTCATCCAGGACTTGCCTGTGCAAACATTACAACCACTTTACGCCTCCCTGAGCAGACGGTAAGGAAAAGCAGGGTCATAACTACTCTTCCTCATTCCTACCTACAGTGCCAGGTTTGAATAAGGCAGAGAGAGCACTGGAATGCTGAAGGCATGCGTGTTGTGAGATTGTCCAATGTTACACTTAATTAGGTATATTAAGTGTCTGTCTATCTTTGTGTCATATTGCTGTGGTGTCTGGACACGTTTCTCTTGAGAATGAGACCCCTTGCCTCGATGAGATTATCTGTATGAAATCCCTGCATGCAACATGTACTATAGTCCCTTTTCTGTCAGGATGTGATGTCACTGTCACTTCCATATTTTTCCATTTCTAATCCTACAACACTCCAGCCAAAGCTTTTCCAAAGCAGTGCAGAATAGACCTTTTCAGAGCCTGCCTGGAAGAAACAAACTCTGTAAAACACAGGAATGAAGCCTCTATTGTTTGTCGAAAAACAAACCGGCTTCTCAAACCAAAAGAGCCCCTTTGGAGCTGGGCACGATTGTTGAAAATGCCTTTGTTTGAGCCGTGAAACAGAATGGTCCAACTCACAACTGATAAAGTGTCACAAGGTTTCTCTGACATTATACTCACCTCTCCTGTTCATTGGTCGCACACGAACAGCGACCTTTACATTAGAGTCATTCAGGCTGTTGTCATCCATGGTGCCACCTGACCTGTGACAAATTAATCAATCCTTCACAACTTCACAGCGTGGGATACCAATATACATACATACATACATACACACAGTAAGCTAGTCTCCTGCTTATTATAACACTATTCATACTAGAAACCCAACTCCAAGCAGCTTTACAACACGTCCAAGAAGACATAACAAGCTAGAGTATAAGGTACACTGTAAAGTGAAGTGAACAAACCGTGTGGAAGAGTGCGCAGTGTTCCTGTCCGACTCCCACAGGCACCTTCAAGCACACTCAGCAGCTAGCCCGGGACGCTAACGAGAGCTGGAGAACAGCAAACACACAGAGAGGGGTCAAATGTTTTCATAATGACCGCTGATAAATGTAACTGACCCCAGTACAGTGTACTATGAAACCCTGGTTTCTATTTGTAAGGCTTAAAAAAACCACTTACGACAGTACACAGTTCATTCCCTCGGCTCCTCCACCTGTTGCATTTCCTGAAACTTCCCTCAGAGATAAGTCAAGCCATGTCAACTCGCAGCTAAAGGGATTTGCTATGAGATTTAGTGAGCTTCCAAGTTCCCCAGTTGCGCTCTGCTCTTCACACACTTGCATCATTGGTTTGAGAGGGAATTCAGCGCCACAGCGTGGATCCACATGCATTACAAGTCTGTGCTTTTCCTTCAAGGAGATTAGTCCAAATCATGTTCAGAAAAAATAATTAAAATATCCACACTTAATGCTAATTAAACTGACACAACAGTGGTAAACCGGTGGCACAGTGTTTTCCCTCGGAACCTTTAATACACTTTAATAAGTAGCCGTTTAATACGGGGAACAGAGCGTTTACACTATTTCACGACAGTTTCGGTTGCCGTACGACAGAAGCCGTGTTTGGAAGCAACGTGGAGTTGTTTACTATTCCTGACAGCCCTTTCGGCTTAAAAACAGATGTAATTCCGCCGACAAGCATCCACCCGTTGGAAATTTAACGGTGTGCCTAAAGGAAATAATGGGGAAGCCAAAGAAAAAGAGTGAGTGTGTGACAAGGTGTTAAAAATGTCTGAAATCACTTTCTAAACGGGTCAGTCTGGCTTTAGCTTGTTGCTAATGCTAACAAGTATTCCCAATACTCATAACATGATGACAGCGATATAACTTCTACTGCGTAGAACTTTACATTTTCAACAGCGAGTTGTGCACATTTTCTTCCGTGCTAAAGCATGTATTCACCCAGTTATTGACAATGGGTTTTTATAAACTATAACGTTACAGTTGCTCAATATATTATCCAGCTAACGTTAGCGTTAGCTGGAGCTGGATCTTGTAGCTTTGGCTTTTTGAACTCCATGTATCTGCATGGAAGTACTAAAGAAATAGTAATCTCATTATATTGATTGTCTTTGTTAGGTGATCTCAGCCGAGCTGAGCTGATGATGATGACCATTACGGATGTCATTATGCAGCTGGTTGAAGCCCATGAAGATGGCAAAGACATCAATCTCAACAAGTAAGTCTTCTTCAGACTTCTTCACATACAGCCGCTTGTTTAATTAAGTTCCAACTACATACTGCACAATCCTTTTAATATAGTTATATGCAAGCTGTATGGGTTCAACCCCATGTACAGATTACATTAGTTATAACGCAGTGTTTTAAAAAAACAACAACATATTTCTAAAGTTCTTCCTGTGATTTTAATGCTGAAGAATGATAAAGAGACTCATACAATACATTCTGACTATTGATCATATAAGTCTTAAATAATATGATAAATCCAGCACAGTGTGTTAGATGCACCTGCACCAGGCATCATTCTAACGAAGCAACCGTCAGTCAACTATTGTTTGTCAACACAAGTGTTAAATTAGCAACAGAATTGACGTGTCAGGTCTATTTGAAAAGACCCCTAAAATGCTTTAATGTGCTTTTATACTCAGAATTAGTTTGAGTATTAAATGTAATGTAATGTCATCGTATCTTTTGTGACCATTGATTGGAACTTTGTGCAAAACATCTTTTGAATTGTACTTGTATGTCTATTGATATTAATGTCAGGATTACACATTACCATAAAGATGCTCTCCTATTATCATGTACACTAGACCCTTTCCTATGCTTCTGTCTTCAAAAGAGTGAAGACTAAGACTTCAGCGAAATATGGACTTGAAGCCCAGCCTCGATTGGTAGACATCATCGCTGCGGTTCCACCACAGTACCGTCGTGCTCTGGTGCCCAAACTAAAGGCCAAACCCATCCGTACTGCCAGCGGGGTATGTAGCCCTCATCCGTAACCCTGACCTGGGGTCAGCAGTTTAATGCTGAGCTCTGTAAGGCTGTAACCAAACAGTTGAAATGCAATGGGTGCGTTTAGCTTAGTTGAAGAAAAAAAACATACAATAACTTGTCATAGAAAATGCAACATCCCTGCAGTATGTGTTGTGGCTTATGTGTCAGGTGTTAAACTTCAGAGTTGATTTGAGCCATATTCCTGATGATGGAGCTCAGCTTTTAAACTACATGAAGGTTTTCTTATCTGGGAATGTGAAACAATCAGTGTTTTGTAAAGAAAGTAATTAAAACGACAAATGTGAAGATTGTTGATTCATACGGATTCAGGAAATCATTGAAGTCAATACTTGCGTCTTCTATCCAGATTGCAGTGGTGGCTGTAATGTGCAAACCACATCGATGTCCACACATCAGCTTCACGGGCAATATCTGTGTGTAAGTAAACAAGTGTCTTCCTCAAAAACATCTTGCACATTTTTAGTTTAACTTCATTTTGTTGGAGAACATTTGTTCAATGTTTTACTTGAAAATTGTGCACTGCCTGCATGATTTAGCTCATTCCCATGTAAACACGTTCAGGTCAAAGAACTTAAACTGCAAAAGACTTGGATAAAACTCTGAGGATTATGTCCGGTTGTTTTTCACAATCACCTGTTTATTAATGGGTCTTTCTTCTCTTAATCTTTCCGCAGCTACTGTCCTGGTGGACCAGACTCAGACTTTGAGTACTCCACACAGTCGTACACTGGCTATGAGGTAAGGTAGTTTCATTCTGCCTCAGTAAGTAATACATTAATATGAAAATAAATATTGTAAAAAATAACATATAAAGCACAGAACAGCGAGAGACAGAACAAACTAAAATATACTAAAGTAATGGGATCTATAAACCTGCTCACCTAACTGTAAGTGAACACGGTCACTGTTGGTTTACAGGCTCAGTGCTCAGAGTCGAGTATTCTGCTCTGGATTGTCTCTGGAAAAAGAACGATTTGTCTTTGGAAAGATTTATACCGAAACAAAACATTTTTACATTCAAAGCTGCTTTTGATTTCTTTTTGTTATTGTGGTTATATAAATGTAATTTCTGGTGCTGTTAGATTGCTGATAGACCGCCTCATTAGTACAGCTGCGTGCCCCCTTTGTGTGCAGCAAGCAGGAGAGCAAAGTGGAAAAGTTGTTTTTAAACACCAACAAAAAAATAACAAAATATTATTATTATTATTATTATTATTATTATTAGATAAAAACAATTGTGATTTTTTTGGAAATGATGACATCTATCATTTTTCAATAATTTTTTACTTTTTCTGTGCACACGACACCTGTCTGTCTGTTTCTCTGTCTGTCTGTCTGTTTCTCTGTCTGTCTGTCTGTCTGTTTGTCTGTCTGTCTGTCTGTCTGTCTGTTTCTCTGTCTGTTTCTCTGTCTGTCTGTCTCTCTGTCTGTCTGTCTGTCTGTTCTCTGTCTGTCTGTTTCTCTGTCTGTCTGTTTCTCTGTCTTCTGTCGGTCTGTCTGTTTCTCTGTCGGTCTGTCTGTTTGTCTGTCGGTCTGTCTGTTTCTCTGTCTGTCTGTCTGTCTATCTGTTTGTCTGTCGGTCTGTCTGTCTGTCTGTTTCTCTGTCTGTCTGTTTCTCTGTCTATCTGTCTGTTTGTCTGTCTGTCTGTTTCTCTGTCTGTCTGTCTGTTTCTCTGTCTGTCTGTCTGTTTCTCTGTCTGTCTGTTTCTCTGTCTGTCGGTCGGTCTGTCTGTCTGTCTGTTTCTCTGTCGGTCTGTCTGTTTGTCTGTCGGTCTGTCTGTTTGTCTGTCTGTCTGTTTCTCTGTCGGTCTGTCTGTTTGTCTATCGGTCTGTCTGTTTCTCTGTCTGTCTGTCTGTTTCTCTGTCTGTCTGTCTGTTTCTCTGTTTGTCTGTCGGTCTGTCTGTCTGTCTGTCTGTTTCTCTGTCTGTCTGTCTGTCTGTTTGTCTGTCTGTCGGTCTGTCTGTTTGTCTGTCTGTTGTCTGTCGGTCTGTCTGTCTGTCTGTTTCTCTGTCTGTCTGTCTGTTTCTCTGTCTGTCTGTCTGTTTGTCTGTCTGTCTGTTTCTCTGTCTGTTTCTCTGTCTGTTTCTCTGTCTGTCGGTCGGTCGGTCTGTCTGTTTGTCTGTCTGTCTGTCTGTCTGTTTCTCTGTCTGTCTGTCTGTCTGTCTGTTTCTCTGTCGGTCTGTCTGTTTGTCTGTCGGTCTGTCTGTTTCTCTGTCTGTCTGTCTGTTTCTCTGTCTGTCTGTCTGTTTCTCTGTCTGTCTGTCTGTCTGTTTCTCTGTTTGTCTGTCGGTCTGTCTGTTTGTCTGTCTGTCTGTTTCTCTGTCTGTCTGTCTGTCTGTTTGTCTGTCGGTCTGTCTGTCTGTCTGTTTGTCTGTCGGTCTGTCTGTCTGTCTGTTTCTCTGTCTGTCTGTCTGTTTCTCTGTCTGTTTGTCTGTCGGTCGGTCGGTCGGTCTGTTTGTCTGTCTGTCTGTCTGTTTCTCTGTCTGTCTGTCTGTTTCTCTGTCTGTCTGTTTCTCTGTCTGTCTGTTTCTCTGTCTGTCTGTCTGTTTCTCTGTCGGTCTGTCGGTCTGTCTGTCTGTTTCTCTGTCTGTTTCTCTGTCTGTCTGTCTGTCTGTTTCTCTGTCTGTCTGTCTGTTCTCTGTCTGTCTGTCTGTTTCTCTCTCTGTTTCTCTGTCCGTCTGTCCGTCTGTCCGTCTGTCCGTCTGTCTGTCTGGCCGTCCTTCTCTACAAGCTCCCATCAGATCAAAGTCTTTATTTAGGGGTGAACATCAGCTTTAAGATATTGGTTTATACTTTGCTTTGTAATCATTTTTGTCCCTTTTGTCTTTCTGATAGCCGACGTCCATGAGAGCAATCCGAGCACGCTATGACCCCTACCTTCAGACCAGACACCGGGTGGAGCAGGTCAGTGTAACCAGACGGTATATACGCCCGTCTTTTCAATGGCTCATCAATATTAGGCTTGGCCTTTTACACAAAAATATATTTAATGTAGTGACACATCTGCTCTGTTTAGTCGCTGTGGGATTTGTCTTCCAACGCTGTTTCCCCAAATCCGCTTCTGTGCCGTGATCGTCTTTGCTTGCGTACATGTATAAATCATAACCATTGATAATATATTTAGTATAGAGTAATGAGTGTCATGGCCTTTACCCGTCTGCCAAGACCTGACCCCAATTATGCCATTATTTAAATGTACGGCCACATTAGTCTAATGCTGCCGAGCCATTCCACCAATCCAAGCAACACTTAATGTAAAAGTGTGTGCTGTCTGAATCTCAATTAGTAATAGTTATTTTTCATTGAGCTTTGGCTGGTGGAAGTTAGTTTGATGTGCAATTGCTGTTTAAAGTATATTCTAATTGTTTTGCAAGATGTTAATATGATTAATCCCAATAACTATTATTGTAGAGAACATTGTTTTAGTGCATTTTACTGTGCTCCCAATTACAGCCCATACAACTCCTCATGAACAAATGACACTGTTATCAGTTGTACAAACCAAAGAACGTGCATGCTCAACTCAAATGTCTTTTAATAGGTGCTTTAATAAGTCAAGCAATAAGTTGTCAGTGTGGGCACTTTAGTTCTGCTGTGTGTAGTCTACAGTTCATGAGCATTGAGGCTGCTGAGAGGAGGTGACGGGGAGAGGAAACCTCCTGCGGGCTAAACTGAGGAATTGCTGCTGTCTTGTTTTTATGAATACAGATTATTATTATCATTGTATTAGTATTTATGTATGATATATTTCTTCCTAGTATTTGGTTGTTGTTGATGTTTTGATGATGAGTATCAGCTGGTTGCTTCCTGGCTGCTGTTTAAGAGCGGTCTCACCCATACAGTTCTCAGAAAGGCTGAGGAAAGCTTAGGGCTGCACCGGCTCCGTTTCCCTTCTGCTGCTCTGCATCATTAAAAGTATTGCGTACGTAATTGAGGGTGCCGACGACTTCATTTGCCATAAGGTGTACAAAGCTGTGTGTGTTTTCTGTGTGACGTGCAGCTGAAGCAGCTGGGTCACAGCGTGGACAAGGTGGAGTTCATCGTGATGGGCGGGACCTTCATGGCTCTGGCTGAGGAGTACAGAGACTACTTCATCAGGAACCTACACGACGCCCTGTCAGGACACACCTCCAACAATGTGGCTGAGGCCGTCAGGTGTGTGTGTGTGTGTGTGTGTGTGTGACACTATGGTACAGTTCTGGAGCATTACTGACTCTTATGACAGTATTTTGATATTTATATAGACATCTTTTTTATCCTCTTTGAGTATTTGTATGTGTTGTATATTGCCACTCATTAGGACCATACCTGAGAATATTTCCCAGTAGTGTCCACCAGAGGGAGCTGTTCTACCATTTGTAGAATTTCCTAAAATGATTCATTTAGCTTTCCTCTACTGCTGGACATTTATTTTCACACCGCCAACATAATAAGAAACAGACATCGTCATCCAGATTTACTTGCATTACTTAAAAAATAAAGTTGAAGGCGTCATTTTGAAAAGCAGTGTGACAGTTTGTGTTCTAAATTATAGGGCCGTAAAATATTAATTTGACAATTATGTTCAGTATCAATGGGTTAACAGTGGGTTATTTTTTAGATTAATCAATTAAATATTTTATGTATATAAATGGAGTATGCTTTTGTCTGTTGTTTCCCTCTAAAATTGTTAAAAATCTCATCATCAAAATTCATCATCACTTTATCAAACGATAATATAAAACTGAAAATTGTTTGCAGTGAAACAAAACACAGAAAGTCTGGAAAGCTGGAACCAGGAAGAACTGTCCGTTCATTTTCTGTCTTTCAACTAATCCATTATTCCATTAATTGCTAAGTTTCTTGACATTTTTTACACCTAAATAAAAACAGTGACTAATTAAGAAGTTATCATTATCTCCCTTTCTTTATGAGCATTTACACCATGATGCGTTTGCATCCACATGACCCCACCCCCCCTCTCCACTAAACGTACCAACTAAACACCAAACGTCCTGCAGGAAGCTAAAATATGATGATTCTCTCTACAGGTTAGGCTGTTAAAGGAAAATAAGTGTTCTTCTCCTACTTCCACAGACTTCTCACTCACTGAGTTTGGCCAGCTTTGAAAGAATCTAGCCACACGTCTGCTCTGTATGGATGAGTTGCAACATTTTTAGATGACTTGGAGACGCTTCAATGTCAAAGTGGAAATACTCATTTGCTGAAGACGTCATACAGACCATTTGGCCAAATAATGGCTTTCTGAGAGGACTGAGGCTGTTTGTTTGTCAGCGGGGGCTATTTGATTCCCTAAAGTCTGATAAGACCCGAGAGTCGTGTGTGTGTGAGTTGGCCTATCAGCATTCTTCGTTAAGATGCTATGATTGTGGTAATTGTGGAGGCTGCTGCTCAGTTTGTGAAGCAGGGGGCACTTGGTTTAGTTTGGGGACAGCCCTTATCTCTGCGTGCGTGCGTTTGTGCGATATTCGCACTGGGTCTCGAAGAAACTGCGTGTGTTGGTGAGCGTCATGTTTGTCACCATGCTGCTCACCCCGCTCCTGATCTGATCACAGCAGCGAGATACTTGGAAATAATCGCCTGAGATAATGGACTTTTTATTGATTCATCTCATACAATCTGATCATCCTCTGTGGAGCATAAACTCATGTAATTGGTGTAAATCAGCCAGCAGACTGTAAAAGATGGACATTTATTGCCAGCAGATACAGAATCCGAGGGAATATGCGCTGGCATGAGGGGAGTTAATGGTCATTGGAGCAGCTGGAGTGGAGACAATGACAGCTGGCTGGTGTGCCGGGATGAGATGTGTCAGTTCGCTCGAGTGTGTTTTGGGCATTTCAATCAGTGACTCAAATAAGTTTAAAAGTAGCAGTGGAGTCGGGCTGGATGAAGCTCTTGAGAGTACATTTGACAAGGGATCATACAGTGTCACCTATAGTCCCTTTCTACATCTGGACTTCTTTATTGCTTCTTTAGTCAGCAGACCTGCTGCCTCTCAGGGGTCTGAGGTTTAGCGTCTCCTGTTGGAGAATCATTTTCATGAGCATATGATGCACATTCTTCCAAATATTTAATATTTTACTGAAAACTAAGTAATCAGGGAATTGGGAACAGAGGGAGTCGGTATAAAAGAGATGGAGAGGGAGTTTAAAGATGAGTCATGTTGAGCAGGTGGTGACTGCTGTAATTGGTATGCATGCTTTTTAGACAAATATTGATTGACATGATGACTCGGAATCAACTTTTACATTTGATATGGCCTCCAGTGAAAATAAAGTAAAAGCCTGATCATAAACAAACTTATAAACAGTAATGAAATGTTTTATATCAGACAGTATATAGATATCAATGTTAGTGTACAATGAATTAGGGCTCCCATCCATAATGTATGTTAGGGTTATGAGGAGAATATGGGATGAGGTTGTTGAATATTGCGATAACAATATCACTGAACATAAAAGAATGATAGTTACATTTTAAAGTGTTTTCTTTACTGATACTGAAATTATTATTACTATATCACTAATTATCGTGGCCAAAATAATTGTGATTCAGGATATTATCTCAACAATGATCTAAATTTGCTTAAAACTCTAACTCCTTATTGCATCACAGATGGGACAGAAATCCTTTTGTTTGTGAACGTCGCTTTTAGGGAAAATATCACAATCTTAAATAAGGTAATCATTAATCATAAGGCCCCACTGCGTAAATAAAGGATGCATAAAAGAAAAAGAAAAATGGCAACATTGTGTGAGTCTTTCATGTATTATTTTAATCCAGCTCTATTTTTTACTTCTCTACCATGATGGCCAGATGGACGGCTTTTTCAAGTCCCTCATGTGAGAATATTCAAGATTACTAAAATCCTACATCGTCTCCTCTCAGAAGTTATGAAGATGAGATATGGTGACATGTTAGCAAACTGTCACCATAAAGACATCGCTGAAAGACCCTAACACGCTGCGTAAAGCTGAGGGGAACTGCAGAGCCGAGGATCATTATTTGTGGGGTCATCAGGTTATTACAACTATATAGATTATGTAGACGCACAGATACTAATCTGTCAACACAGTGATGGAATAACTCCCACTGTTATCTGACAGCATAATCTCCATCCCCTGACCGTCAGGACGTCTAAATGACTGAACAATTTAAGTATTGAACTTGCTTTTGACACAAAGTAAACAGTCATTAATGTCTCATTTCACGTTCGCATCACAATATATATATTTTTGCTATTCTCTTGTTTCCTTTGTTGCATTAGTGTGTCCTTTTAATGACGTTAGTGTCTGGATAATGAGCCGTGCCAACTCACAGCAAGTAAATTGATGTTGCTTAATGATCCCAGCATATGGAACACTCCGACATAGTGAGGAAGGCTAAATAGTCAAAAAACTAAAAAAACTTTACTATATCAAAGCAAGAATTATATCCTAAGATATATTAAGAGCAGAAATAATATGAAACAGAAATGACTGACAGTTTCCTGCTGCAGGTACTCGGAGCGCAGTAACACCAAGTGTGTGGGAATCACCATCGAGACGCGTCCCGACTACTGCCTGAAGCGACACCTCAGCGACATGCTGGGCTACGGCTGCACCCGGCTGGAGATAGGAGTCCAGAGTGTGTACGAGGACGTGGCCCGAGATACCAACAGGTCAGTAGGTCAGGCTGGAATGAATGAACGGACGAATGGAGATAAGGAAGCAGACGTGGCGTGATGGCAGCTGGTCTGATGGTGTGTGAGATGGATAAATGATGTTTTTATTTTTTATAATTGAACTCTGTCTTTGTACATGTGTGTTTCTTCCAGAGGCCACACGGTGCGAGCTGTGTGCGAGTCTTTCCACCTTTCGAAGGACGCCGGCTTCAAAGTAGTCGCCCACATGATGCCAGATCTGCCTAACGTGGGCATGGAGAGGGATGTGGAGCAGTTTATTGTAAGCCTTCATGAATATGATTTGTTGTTGTTTTTAAAGTCCAAAATCCAAAACACATATTTACCCTCTTACCTGTAGTGCTATTTGTCCTCTAGATTGTTTGGGTGCATTCTCTGGAATACAATGGAACTAGATGACACTGGGCTTGTGGTGCTACATTTGAAAGAAAATAGTCCGTACACTAAACTGCTCACAAGGTCTGTGGATTGTCCCGAGCAACCAGCTCATGGTTTCTGTAAAGAGACTTTGATGCCATCTGGTTCCGTTATATTGGATCGATTGGTTATACATAATTCTACCTTCAGGACTATGTTGAGCTCTTTGGTCTTCTCTGGCTGCCAGACCTCCATTTCTAAGACCACACAGCTGTCAGAGTTCAGTGATATGTGTCGTATCAGTGGTTAGTGATGTCGTACTAGGGAACCGCTTCCAAATAAGTCATATCTTGATTTTGAATTTGGAAAAAGAAAACTACAAACCGAAGTAGAAATCATTTTTGCATTCCACATTTCTCCTCACAGAGTAGCATTATGCTCCTTAATGCAAGATAATATAATTGGATATTGCATAATATTGATATCAGTGTCATTTATTTACTGGAAGCTAACGACAAATACTAGGATGCATGAAAATGTGATATCACATCTTTTTTGCAGTGTAGTTTTCCAAAATGTGCAACAAAGGCGCAGTTATCTAGTACAGTGGTTGTATGATCAAACATATCCTTTTTATTCACATCGTTTTATTTCCCTGTGTTAATGTCGGTCATCCTTTATCGTGAGGCACTTCGCAGAGTCTGTTCGGACATCAGCACTATAAACTAAATCATTGATTATCTCTCCGATGATCGCAATGTCACCGCCGGCGATGGTTTACGGGCCTGTGGGATGGATTAAAGATAAGGGCGCCATGGTAAGTCACAGCCGTGCGTGAAGACGGATGCTCTTGCACAGTTGGAAAACCTGTCTGATGTGGCACAATAGGCAAAGTTGCACTTGTTCCTTGCTGATGTCTTCATTGAGGAAAGAGACTGAGGTGTTAGGAGGGAGTTTTCTGCCTGGATGCTTTTTTATATATCAAGTGAATAATAACAGGGTTTCAGTCATGTATCTGACCCTGACACATGTGTGTGGGTTTCTGTTACATACCAGCTATTCTGGGTTCTAACCATTGCCTTCAGTTATAGTGTGTACGTTCCTGAGACCAACGGCTTTATCGGCCGCAATGCCTCGATGTCTGCATTGCACTTTGTCTTATTATATGAAGGAGAGCTACTGGTGTCGAGCACATTATTATTGTTTTAAACCATTTTCTTCTTTTTGACATTTCTGCCTTTCTTGGACAGTTTAATCGTGAGATACATTCAGGGGAGAGAGAAGGGGGTGTGTCATGTAACAAAGGCCCACTGCACAGTAAATGCATATAACTGTATTCGGCTTAATGTCGGCGTGCAACATGTGCATTTCTTTTAGTATAAAATGGTTCCTCACTGCAGTCGATTTCATTCGTAGGAAATCATCTATTTGTTGTGAGTTTTAGGTGATGAACGAGAAACGAGATGAGGAAAAACTCTGAGCGCAGTTTTAAAATGATACCAGTGAAGTCATGCACCAAGTCAATCATGTATTGTTTGTGACATTAGCAATCATATCTTCTTCCTTTGCTTGGCATCAGGGTGCTCATTATTACTACTTATTTCACAGTGGTATAGTAACAAGTAAGTCCTACATGTGGCATCTTAAAATGGCAACGGAAAAGCTGTGACAGTCGCCTCGCAGTCCCGACTGTGATGTGACTCAGAAGAAATTCCTGTCGGATGTCTTTCAACAGCAGGCTCACTTTACAGCTCTGATTGGAAACGCAGCTATAATGTGAATGTGCAGATTCAGACGATGCTCCTTCCCAACACGTCTGACTGTAGGATGCAAATGAACACTCGGTTTGAGGCTGTGCAATATCGGCTCATTCGGCTTGTTTTTTTTACATTGATAAACAACAAAGGAAGAAAAATAAAAGATTTGACTAATTGCTGCAGGTGAGACTCTGGCGCACCCCGTGACTCTTCCCAAGACATGTCACTCATTGTCTCCGATTTCTCTCTCCTTTACATGGTAATTGTTTCTGTGTTTTTGTTGTTGATTTGTTTGGGATTACTGTCAGTGTGGTGATTCACAGGGGTTTGCGCTGCAATGGAGCCGTCGACAGAGGTGAAGAAGTTCAACTCCTTGATTTTGCTCTGTATGAGCTACAGAGCAAACAAGAAAAGCCGGCTGCATTTACACTAGTGGATACATCTGAAAGCACTGACGTGGACTCTGTGGGCAGGGAAAACTGAGCTTTGGAAAAAGATGAAATGGGCACTTATTGAAAGTACAGTTGTGTGTGTGTGTGTGTGTGTGAGTGAGTGAGTGAGACATTTTTGGAAATAGGCTTATTCTCTTTCGTGCTGGAAGTTAGGTGAGAAGATAAATCCCTCTTATGTTTGTGTGTTAAATATGAAGATAGTCAGGAGACTGTTAGCATAGCTTAGCATACTGACTGGAAGCAGGGGGAGCAGCTAGCCTGGCTCTTTTCAAAGTTAAACAGATTCTACAGCAATGCTAGCAGCTCTGTGAGGCTGTGCTCAGTGCTTTGAGTGAAATGCTAACGCCACAGTGCTAACATGATCACATTGTCAATGCTAGCATGCTGATGTTTAGCTGGTATAATGTTTACCACGGTCACCTTCCTAGTGTTATCATGCCAACCTTTGCTTGGCTTGGCTAGGCTTAGACTGCCGGGGGACACCTCCCTGCTCTCTTCCTCCCCTCCCTCTCTCCTCCCCTCCCTCTCTATCTGTATGCATTTATGTAAATGTATGTTACTAACTAACCATCCGGGGTATCATCCCCGGAGTGTCTGTCTCTCATGTGGCAGGTTGCCACTGATAAAGTTTACGTCAGGATCATGAATCGTGACAGCGCCTGCTGACCTGGTCCTGCTGGACACCGGGAAGCCTTATTGACATTTTCCTGGATTCATCCATACTTTCTATTTCTTTTTTTTCCAACACAACATAATTTCTGTCAAATGTTGTATTTGTACTATGTTGTTTATCCTGTACACACGACATCTATTGCACGTCTGTCCGTCCTGGGAGAGGGATCCCTCCTCAGTTGCTCTCCCTGAGGTTTCTACAATTTTTCCCCCTTTAATTTTGGGGTTTCTTTTAGGAAGTTTTTCCTTGTGCGATGTGAGGGTCTAAGGACGGAGGGTGTCGTAACCTGTACAGTCTGTAAAGCACACTGAGACAAATGTATAATTTGTGATATTGGGCTATACAAATAAATTTGATTTGAATTTGATAATTTGCACGAAACACAAAGTCCATCTGAGGCCGATGGGAATGCCATTAGTTTAGCAGGTTATTGGTTGTAAACCAAAGTATTGGGCAAATAAAACACTTGACCTGATGATGGTTAAGGGATCATTACAGGTCATCTTGAGGGGCTCATGAACAAGTCTGTACCCAATTTAATGGCAGTCCATGTAGTCAGTTGTAATGCTTGTAAGATCATTTGCTCAAAACCACAAATGTGAACTTGCTGGTGGCGCTGAAGGAAGAGTCGTTAGGATTGTTCCTCTGGAGACCAGGAAGGTATTCATGAACATCCATCCAGTGGTTGTTGAGATGTTTCAGTCTGGACCAAGGTGGTGGACCGACCCACAGACTTCCATCCGTCCACCTCTAAAGATTACTAATGAATCCGTAAGTGTAGGAGGATTATGGACAAACCCAAAATGTCAAACTATTTTCTTTTTTTAATATCTCTTAAACTACGGAATGAAAACTCTTCCTAAATTAACTGAACTCTAACTTTGGCATATTTATACTGCAATTTCTTGTAACTTGTCGGCTGATGCTGAACTACAATAAAGTAATGTCAGATAAGTCTGTCGGGCTGCAGAACACATCATACTGATGTCAGAAGTGAAGCAGCAGCTTTGTAGTTTATTGATTTAAAGGGGACAACGAAGAAGAGATTTAAACATTGTCTTATTGATTTTCCTGAAAACGCCAGATTGGATGCTGGATTTATTTAGAGTTGTGTGAAAGCAAATCACTATTTTTAAAGGTTATTTTTGTGTTGTTAGCGCTGACTGAGGAAAATGAGAATACACTGTATAGTGATGAAGCTATTCTGGACACCTCCAATCTTCTGAGCATCAACAGCTCTGAGTGCTTCATGGGAAAAGATTTAAGTTGTGGACGAGCGTCTGTGTCTTCCCACAGATTTGTTACATTATGTGTGTGTGTGTGTGTGTGTGTGTGTGTGTGTGTGTGTGTGTGTGTGAGAGATGGTAATATGTGGGGCAGCAGCAGGTCAGCACAGTGTGAGGGAGCAGATTAAATGTGTGTATCTGGACGTCAGAGTCTCTTTCTTTGCTTTCCTGTAACACTTCCTGTCACTTCTCCACACTCGACTTAATTTCTTCCTTTTGTCTCTGCTGTCTTTTTTCTCCTCCCAGTGTCGGTGCTCTCTGTCTCCTTCCTGTCTCTTTTCCCCTCCCCGCTTTTCTCTCGTCTCCATTATCTTTCACTTTATCTTTTTCTTCTCTCTCCTCTCCGGTCATAACTTTACACTGGACACTTTCTCTTTCCTTTCTGTCAGACGGTCTCTCTTCTGTCGCTTCATCCATCTCCTCTGTCCTGTCTCTGTCCTCTTCCAATCACACCCTTATCACACTGACACTTTTGTATCATGCAACTTGTGTGTGGCTCTTCCTCGTCATATTTAATCTTCCATGACACGCTTCGTGCTAGTGAGGGGGGGGGGGGAGATATGCTGCTTCCTCTAAACATCGTCACTCCAGGATCCAAACTAAGCATCTCAGGATTTTTCCTGCGATCTACAAACATTACTGCTGCATTTCAAACACAGGCTGCATCTAGAAATAGTCGGACAGAAAATGGAAATAGTGGAAAATATCAGAAAAGAGGAGAAAAATAAGGTAGAGACGAATAAAGAGTTTTACATTTGGACCTCAGAATCATGGGATGCATTTGTAACAAGTTAGGGTCCAGGTTGTCCATGTTTGGCCTCAATTAAAGGGACCCGGTTGAGTTTTGATTGTGTCCCTGTTTGTTTTTTGTATCGTGCACACGCAACACACTGCACTGATCTACAGCTGGTGGTGGTGAAGGCCCTGTCACACATATCCGTATGACAGAAACGTATGCCGACGCATACGAACATTTGTCAGAGTCCAAATACGTCCAACTTTTCATCGGATCGGAAAAGTGACGTATACAGATACGCATGTCTAACCTGTTGATAGAGTATCACTTACTTATACAAAATGTATCAGACGAAGACCCAACGAATGCATAACGTATACAACAATATGGCGTTTACAAAATATCAGCAACACGCTGGTCCATCCATCCATCGTCTACCGCTTATCCGGGATCGGGTCGCGGGGCAGCAACCCTAACCCTAACCCTACGTTTGTGTCATACGGATATGTGTGGCAGGGCCTTAATGCACTAAGAATTGTAGACATGTGGCTACAATGGCAGTGAAGAAGAGCAAACATAGATGAGAATTAAAAATGAGCTTTGTTTTATGAAGAAGGAAATGCATTGAACATAATTGTTAACTGTTACCCTACAAAAATAAGTGCTGTTTGGTTATTGTTTTGATAATCAAACTATGATCGGGTGAGATATTGAGGATTTGCGTGTGAAGAATTTGCTCAAGTGAATCAAATATTGAGCAGCTATAGCGGAGGCTTTTGTTTGAGCATGCTGTGATAAGCAGCTCTCTGCTTCACACGGCCGCGGCTGCAGACGAACATTTTCGCTGCACAGTTAACCTGCAAACATCTGGAAATGGGAGTTGTATCCCTCTTTTAATGGTCACACGTATGTGTACAGCACACATGGTGAAACAAAGACTCTGCATTTAATCCGTCTTAGTATTAGTGTTGGTGTTGGTGTTAGGATGAATGTGTTGGACGAGTGAGCAGCTGTTATCTTCTCAGCGCCCGGGGAGCAGTGTGGGGGCCTCGGGGCTTGCTCAGGAGGTGAACTGGAACCTCTCAAGACGGCATCCACAGAGTAAGAATGTAAAACTGCTGTAATCAACATATTATTATCTTTAAAGGAACAGTGTGTAGGATCATAAGACTACATGTCATTTAAAAGGGGTTTCTTGTCGTGGTGTACCCACAAAGAATTATCAGCAGGCTGTGCTGTTATCTTCAGCTTCTTTGTGTCTTTCAGCTCATTGTTTTGGTTTTACGGCCCTAAACTTTATTTCTTTGGTTCACTCTCGCCGCTCTCACCAGTTTCGTTTATCAGTAGCAGCAGGCTTTCCTCTCATAGATCCACTGCACACTACCTGCTCATGGTGATATTTTCTCTCATACCAGAAACACGACTGATTAATGCTAATGGTACGATGTGTCTGCTCGATGTGAAAATAAGCAACTGTTTGCTAACACGTTAGCCTTGTCCACTTTATAGGACGATATATCTGCGTTGTGTTGCCAGCTTGTTGGACTGGTTATTGCAGGTTTAATTTAAAATGAGCACATTCAATATGTTTTATGAAAACAAAATCAGTATTCTGTGTTCTGTGTAAAAAGGTTTACAGCCCCAGTTTGTGGGATTTGGAAGTGGTGGTCAAAAATGAATTTAATCCAGGAACAGTTTTCACGAGATTGTTTACTGATTCTAAAAAAACAAACTTAAGCCATCAGACTCATTTTAAAGATACTATAATCACAGAGGAGGATCTTGAAGAATATTTGTTATCTCAAGACATCATTTTAGCTATAATTGTGCAGCCCGTCCTACACTAAGACTCCAGCTGCCCCATGACCCTTCAGATGATTAAGCAGGAAATTGTAATGAATGGATGGATGAAAGAAAATTCCAGCTCACAGGTTTTGTTTCCTTGCCGTATCCAACTTGATGAGAAAGGGAAGCAAATACTGCAAATATGATGCAAATAGCAGCTGAAGTTTCAGTGGAGGGATGTGCATATAAAACGACCTCCATGATAAATTGGTTATAATAATGCTTTCAGGCCTTCTTGGCACAGAGATCTTCAGTTCTGCTTGCCAGCTTTAGAAAGCAGGGATCTCTTAATTTTCTTTTCTGTTTGCATTAATCACGTTTTCTCTTCAGCCATTATCTTCCTTGTCTTTATTGTTCTGATCATATCCCACTGAATTCTTAAAGCCAGCCTGGATCACAGAGCCATTTAGGAGTTGCAGTAGCCAGAGGGCAGCAGCAGCAGGAGAGCTTTGCATCCTCCTCGCGTCTATCATGGCTGTCCTGATAATGAAATTCGATTACAACTTTATCCCAGCCTGAGATCCTCTCTCACTTATCTCCCATACACAGATGCTCCCTGTTCCGGGCGAGGCATCCTTAACAGGGTTCCTCTCCACCGACCAACAGGAGCTCTGATATGTGATCCAAAATGGTAGTGGGTGCAGAATCCCTAAAATAGTGTCTAGTCTCCTTTTTTTGGTATTGAAGCATTGTTATTTGTCAGATTGGCTCCCCTCTCCCTCCCATGTGGGACATGTCCCCGTGTGATTATGAGCTGTGACGAGAGGGAGATTATGAGATACTGATAATGCGGCCTATTTTGGAGAATGTGCCTCGATTCCAGATCTTCACGGTGCTGATCATGATAGTCGGTAGAGAGGGGAGGAGAATGACTGGAAATCACACGGATTCCCTTCACTGCACTAAACCAGACACCAACAGTTCCTAATTGAGCAACTGAGCGCTGTCCTTTTGAGATCTGCTTTATACGACCTCAGCGGATGTCTGCTTTTACGTTTAGGAGTCGGGGCCTTTTTATATTGAGACTTTTCTTTGATGCTGTCCCTTTTTTGTCAACTTAAAGAAGAAGCTACGTGTGTATGTGTTAGCATGACAGTCAAATTCAACACTTCAGATATGGCAATAAATGTCCATAAAGTGTGGTAAACTGATGAAGTCTAATAAAAGGATTCATTGTTCTTCATGTTGAAATATTTATGTGGTAAATTCATTTTCACATTCTGTCAGAAATTCTGCTTCAGAAGTCTGATGAGAATCAAACTGTCATGGTGGCTGTGACGATTCAGCTGTAACATGGATCTATGGGTTTTTTGCAGGAGTTTTTTGAGAATCCAGCTTTCCGGCCCGATGGTTTGAAGCTGTATCCAACGCTGGTGATCCGAGGTACGGGTCTGTATGAGCTGTGGAAGACGGGCCGGTACAAGAGCTACACACCCAGTGCCCTGGTGGACCTGGTGGCCCGAATCCTGGCGCTGGTGCCGCCCTGGACACGAGTCTACCGCGTGCAAAGGTGAGACAATTAATGGGCCTGATGGTGAGGTTTGGACACAAGTGAATGTAGATTTAAAGGAACTTCACACTAGTTGGTCTAAGTGACCGCAGTCTTCTGGAATAACTTCTCTCAGACTTATGCTGCGTTCATACCAAACGCGCAGCCAATTCTTTGTGAGTTTGACCCCAGGATCATTTGTGTTTTAGTTTCGTAGCGCTGATTAATCTGGTTTACTATAGCGGTATGAACCCAAAACAATCAGATTTTGCTGTGATTTACTCCACAATGATGGTGATTAGTAAAAAGTCTGAGTTCCTGCTCCGTCAGGTCTGTCTGAAAGACGATAAGCAAAGTACTTTTAAAATGCTTGTTTTGTGAATGGAGTTTGGATCGATCAGGGCTATGCTAACATTGTAGCTGCTCCATCGACGCTCAGAATAACATCAACTGAATTAGGCATAAATATGGCAGCAGCGTTGTTTACACGCATAGATATCCACATACTGTGTAACTTTGAAATGATATAAACTTACTGGCATTTAGGATGCTTGTCATTGATGACAGGTGCCCACAGACGGTACAATAAGTTCCTTCCTCCATTTCTAATTGAACGTCAGTGACGGCAGAAGAATCTCAACGCTGATAGGCTTTTGTGACAATGCGTCACACAAACTACTCGTTGAATACGACCCCTGGGATAGATTTATTTTTATGTGCTTGCATCTGTAATAACCCATTTCAAACTATTCTTCCATCATTTGATATATCGTCTTGTCTTTTCCCTGCTCTTGTACCACCTGTCAGGGACATCCCCATGCCGCTGGTGAGCTCCGGAGTGGAGCACGGCAACCTGAGAGAGTTGGCACTGGCGCGGATGAAAGATATGGGCACTGAGGTGAGACTCAAAGGAATCTCGTTTTAAACTACACGACAACGTGTCAGCTTATTTTGAGTGAGGAAGCCAAAATACTTTTCCAGCTGAGACTGGATCCAAACCGGTCCCATAGAACTGTGGTGGCGGCAGCTACTGCCAACAGATACATGCTGGCTGACTACAGAACAATTAGCATACGTTGCTATGATAGAGTAAAATGACAGATTAAAAAAAGTAGATTTCAGAGCTGTTGGAGCGTGGGATTGGAGCACCCTCCCTTCCACGCTCACCCCCCCCCCCCACATTTATTGAATTTTATGTTGGAAAGTCGAAAGTAGATGACAGCTTCAGTAGAAATTCATCCAACCTGAAAACACCAGGGAAGGGTGCACCTCACTGACCAGCGAAACACTAGACGCCGAGGACCCCTCACCAACTTCCATCATAAAAAGGAATAAAAAGCCTCATCCAAACTGTTGTTCAGAAAACACCTACGGAGTAAAGAGCCTCCTGTAAGCTTCTGTTCGACACAAGCAAAGCACTTATTGACTGTCAGGCTGAAATAAGACCGTAATAAAATCAGTGCCAACTTCAGCTCTTTCCCCACCACTAGTAAAACCTTTTGCTGAGCTCTACTTTGTCCTCAGTCCTTTTTCTTTGATCTCATTCATTATTAAAGACAACATTCTTCAATCAATTGCAAAATCTCTTTTTACCGGCCGAGCCTTTATTTTTGGTGGTTCATGTTGCGTCACACATTGCTCTTCTACTGCGAGTTCAAACTCGTTGACCTAGTTTCCCACTGAGTTTTCCAAACCTTTGGAACCGGCCCGCAGCGTAATGCACGTATGTGTTGAATTTCTAACACAAAGACGACTGCTCTGCGTGTTTATCATCTAAAACTTTTGTCCTAACCTTTTAAAGTAATTACCCTTATGATTTCAGTCCTCGGCTCCGCTGGTTTCCATTCGTCTGCCTGTCAGCAGGATTACGGAAAAACTACAGGCCGCCTTTCATGAAATGTTGTGGAAGGATGTAGCGTGGGCCAGGGAAAAGCCCATTATATTTTGAAGCGTATTGGAATCATGGGGCGGATACAAAGAAATATTTTTCACTTTCGTTAACGAGGGAGATACGGCCTTATGTTCACAACTGGGGAAACTCTCATGAACGGCCCTTCAGGTTGGAACAACAACTCTGAAAACAGCAATCAATGTGTTGTTTAAACGCTTTGAGCAATAAAATACAACACATCTCCTTTGTAGGGTCCGTGTTGTTTCCACATTACGACTTACAGCTCATGAAAACACCGAAGTTGGAAAAAACGACTTTCCAACCCGGGAAATGGGACCATCTAATGAGCAAGTAAATGCATCATTGGCTTTGTCGGAGGTCTGCGCTCTCTAAGGGCCGTTCTAGTTGATTTTATGACACCGGCAGTAACCACGCGGGATATCACGACACGTTCCAGAACTCTGAGGTCAGCAGAGTAACTGGTGTACTTACAGTGCAGCCAAACAAACTCATTGTTTCAATAAAGAAAGTCAGTCACAGTCTGTCTTTTCTCATCATGCCAACAGCAACCTCTATCTGATTCCATGCTGCACACAGCAGAATGTTTTTGGGCAGGACACTTGCTGAGGAGTTAGATGAAGAGCTGCAGGTGACAGGCTGCACACCTCCAACAGCTCGCTGACTCCATCACTTTTTGACATATCGTGAACTTATCTTCTGCCAAAATGTCATGTTTTGTAGATTGAAAAACGTTTAGTGTCGGCGCTAACTTCAGTCACAAACACATTCTTCTGTGACTGCTTCACAATAAAAGCCACCGTGTGTCCAGTTGAATACTTTAAATGTGAATGTGACAGTAGGATATGAGGATAGCTTGATGCATGCATGTTGTATACGTCAAAAGTATTGAACATTAGATTCCTCAGTGTCCCAAGATTTTGAGTTTGTAAGCTTGTTTGAATGTTTCTCTGTGTGCAGTGTCGAGACGTGAGAACACGAGAAGTGGGCATTCAGGAGATTCACCACAAAGTCCGACCTTATCAGGTAATCCAGACGCTGATTATAAAAAGGCTTCTTTTTACAAAGAGGCGTGTGTTTTTGTAGAACCTCTCCATTCGCTAACAAAGACGAGTGTGTTCAGGTGGAGCTGGTGCGGAGGGACTATGTGGCGAACGGCGGCTGGGAGACTTTCCTGTCCTACGAGGACCCGGAGCAGGACATCCTGATTGGCCTGCTGCGCCTGCGTCGCTGCTCCCCTCAGTCCTTCCGTCCAGAGCTGAAAGGAGGCGTGTCCATCGTCCGCGAGCTGCACGTGTACGGCAGCGTCGTCCCCGTCAGCAGCCGAGACCCCAGCAAGTTCCAGCATCAGGTGGCTACACGTCACACACACACTTTGATTTCTCTTCCAGCCCTGAAGCTGATGGTTTTTCTCCGACACTGTACGACATCAATCATGTCTTGTAGATTCTTTGACCCATATGACACCAGGAAAGAAAGTGTTCTGACAAATGACAACAAAGTAACTCTTTTTATCGGTTCCTTTCCCTCCTTCTTGTTAAGGGTTTTGGAACGATGCTGATGGAGGAGGCGGAGAGAATTGCCAGAGATGAACATGGCTCCAGCAAATTGTCTGTTATCTCAGGTAAGAAACAAAACGGCATGAGAGCATCAGCTATCCTCTGCTTACACTGTGTTGTCTGGATGGTGGCATGATGTGAAATCTGCAGCCAGAGGCAGATGGTGTGGCTTTTTCTTAGACGGTTAATTAGTACAAGGATGATATCATGTCATAATTGTACTGTATCTCATGTCGTAAATGGCCTCATTATGTCGTATTTGATGTGATTCGCACGGTAACGCATTTCGAAACAAAAACATGAAACTCCACTTTTGATAAAAATAAGTTTGAACGATTGTGTGACGCAGAGGATTAATGAGCCCTTTGTTACACAACGTGTATACTTGTAATATACAGGACTGTCTCAGAAAATTAGAATATTGTGATAAAGTTCTTTATTTTCTGTAATGCAATTAAAAAAACAAAAATGTCATGCATTCTGGATTCATTACAAATCAACTGAAATATTGCAAACCTTTTATTATTTTAATATTGCTGATTATGGCTTACAGCTTAAGAAAACTCAAATATCCCATCTCTAAATATTAGAATATCATGAAAAAGTATACTAGTAGGGTGTTCAACGAATCACTTGAATCGTCTAATTAACTCGAAACACCTGCAAGGGTTTCCTGAGCCTTGAAAAACACTCAGCTTGGTTCAGTAAACTAAATCACAAGTATGGGGAAGACTGCTGATCTGACTGCTGTCCAGAGGACCATCATTGACACCCTCCATCAGGAGGGTAAGACACAAAAAGAAATTTCTCAAAGAGCAAGCTGTGCACAGAGTGCAGTTTCAAAGCACATCCACAAAAAGTCTGTTGGAAGGGGGAAATGTGGCAGGAAACGCTGCACAACCAAGAGAGATGACCGCAGCCTTAACAGCATTGCGAAGAAGAGTCGCTTCCAGAATTTGGGGGAGCTTCAAAGACAGTGGACTGAAGCTGGAGTCCAGGTATCAAAAGCCACTGTTCACAGACGTGTCCGGGAAATGGGCTACAATAGCCGTATTCCCATGGTCAAGCCACTTCTGAACTCAAGACAACGGAAGAAGCGTCTGACTTGGGCTATGGAAAAGAAGCACTGGACAGTTGCAGAGTGGTCCAAAGTCCTCTTTTCAGACGAAAGCAAGTTTTGTATTTCATTTGGAAGTCAAGGCGCCAGAGTCTGGAGAAAGGCTGGAGAGGAGCAAAATCCAAGTTGCTTGAAATCCAGTGTGAAGTTCCCACAGTCAGCGATGGTTTGGGGAGCCATGTCAGCTGCTGGTGTTGGTCCACTGTGTTTCATCAAGCCCAGAGTAAATGCAGCTGTGTACCAAGAGATTTTAGAGCACTACATGCTTCCGTCTGCTGAAAAGCTCTATGGAGATGAGGAATTCATTTTCCAGCATGATCTGGCACCTGCCCACAGTGCCAAAACCACCAGTAACTGGTGTACTGACCATGGCATTACTGTCCTCGATTGGCCTGCCAATTCCCCTGACCTGAACCCCATAGAGAATATGTGGGGTATTGTGAAGAAGAAGCTGAAAGACACCAGACCCAACAATGCTAATGAGCTAAAGGCCGCTATTGAAGCATCCTGGGCATCCATAACACCTCAGCAATGCCACAGGCTGATTGCCTCCATGCCACGCCGCATTGATGCAGTAATCCGTGCAAAAGGATTCCCAACCAAGTACTGAGTGCATTAATGGACATTTTCAAATGTTTGATTTTGTTTTGCTGTTATAAATCTTTTTTTTTACTTGGTCTGAGGAACTATTCTAATATTTAGAGATAGGATATTTGAGTTTTCTTAAGCTGTAAGCCATAATCAGCAATATTAAAATAATAAAAGGCTTGCAATATTTCAGTTGATTTGTAATGAATCCAGAATGCATGACATTTGTTTTTTTAATTGCATTACAGAAAATAAAGAACTTTATCACAATATTCAAATTTTCTGAGACAGTCCTGTACATTCAGTATTCATGATGGCTATACAGACCTTTATAGAGTACTTACTATGGGGGTACAAATAACTAATGAGTGTGTATGTAACGGGTACTTCCTGTGTCTACCATAAGCCTTATACCGTTTGTATATATGTAGCCTTGATATTTTATCAGTGCGTGTACTTTCTTAATACTATTTGATTAACTATTTGCTACAGGTGTGCTTTGTATATGCATTATGGGTACTTAAGATGGCGACTCTCCGTATTCATCACAAGTCTGAGCCTGGAGCTCGTTACACGGCAGCATTAAAAGTATTTTTCGCGCGGATCTATCCGTTCTTCCGTCTCCCACATATAAACCAGCAGAGCAGCTCCGTATAACAGACCCACGTGATGTGTGTAGAAGTGCGTGTGGGCTCCTGCATGTGATTTAATGAAGGTAAACACGGTGGGCGGCCGTGCGCAATGACGCGGCGCTCTGATGCGGCACATACTCCTATCAGAGGCTGGAGGTTTGTCAACATGTGTCCTGCTGCCTTCAGACGGCTGCAGGGATTTAATAAACTGAAGGAGAAGCTCTTCATACAGCATGCGTCAGCTGTGCATCACTGATACTGTAAGAGTCAATTATATTCATATATGGGTCAGTACAATGCACTACACATTGTTTTTGATGCCGATTTAAACACATCTCACGGCTACAGAGTGTTTAATTAGCCAGAACGAGACGTGGATTTAGTTATTTAAGAATTGTGGCCAGTATATGTAGAGTGGGATATTTACAGTTGAAGAATAAACTTCAATTGGTGAGCAAACTGTCATTTTGCAATCTTGGAATCCTTCGACTATCGGGTCTGTAAGTAAACAGTAAGAATCCGTTTACAGTGTAACAGATATCCGGCAACAACTGGATACAGCGATGGAGGCAGGGCCCCTTTCATTCCTATGACAGTTGCTCAGTGTCGCATGGAGCTAAACATTGTGATTCCCTGCTATGAAATGGTAAATTGTCCCGTGCTGAGCTCCTTGTTGTCTCCTCTGTGTGTTGCAGGTGTAGGAACAAGGAACTACTACAGGAAGATGGGCTATGAGTTGGAGGGGCCGTACATGGTGAAGGACCTGTATGGACCCGGAATGGACTGAACCCTGGACTATGTTTTTACCTGGACAGTGGATACAGACGGACACACACACACACACACACACACATTATTGTATTTATCATCACAATTCTGGGGACACGATTGATGTTTTTTCCCTGTGAAACGTGTTCTGTTTTCTTAGCATCAGGAGATAATGGTTGGGGGGGGGTTTCTGCCAGGCGCTGCTTTTTTTATCTGGTACACACCAGGAAATGCTGTTGCATCTCCTCCGCTTTATTTTAGATAAGGAGACGGTGAGTGTGGGTGTAAAGAATAAAGTGAAGTTATTTGGGATGAAGCCAGAACATCTTGTGGACGAGGCTTTAAGTTTAATTTGCAAACATTATTCACTGCTACTGTAAAAGAAAGGTCACCAGTGCCTCGTCAATGAACTCGGCTTCAAAGAGCTGCACCGATTCAGTTTGACAAGAAATGAGAAGAATCCTGCTGAGACATTTTTAATTCCACCCAAATGTTACATGTGTCTGCTAAAGACTGATCCGAATGTCTGGGTAACACAAATAGTTTGTGTGGTTTCGTCTAGGATTAGAAAACTGTTTAGCATCACGCTTGAGTTAATCATGTTTATGTTGCAATTAAATTGAAAACCCATTATGTGTCAAGCGTTCGTTAATGGTTGGCAGAGGATGAATGAACTGCGGGAAGTGTCCTCGCTGGGCAGCCGTTGTATAATTGCACAATTTTGATTTATAGGGCAGGAAATTGAATATTAGTGTTACAGAAATTGCTTTTTAAAACCCCACAGTTAATCCTATTGCTTGTGTTTTTGTCATGCGTTCTTGGGCTTCATGTATTATGGTACATTCCAGATGTTGAGCACATCACATGACCAGTTTCTTCCTCAAGGAATAAAGTATATTTTAGAAAAGTTCTTGATGTTGTAGAAAGCCTTTACATGAGGCCCATGTCTTTAATGCAACATTAACATACTTATAATCTGCGTATAGCACTGTATACCTATAGTTATAAGCACTGATAAATATTAATAATGCTTTATAATGATTTATAAAGCCATGTCTCTATACTTCATAACTCCTCGTCACTCACTGACATTCTTTTGCAAGGATCATAGTGTTATAATTCCTATAGTCGTAATGCGTTATAACTGGTATAATGTATTAATAAGTTACTCTAAGTGGTCATTGTTTTCTTTAAGTAAAGTCAAAATGAATTTGATGTTTTGTGTGTTCTTGCAAAGATTTAATGTTTTGTTTTTCACTCAAAGCAAACAGTGAGAACTTAAGAATAACTTATATTATAATGCATTAGAATAATGTATTACATCTATGGGAATTACAATACACTATGAGCCTTGCAAAGAAAGGTCAGTGAGTGATCAGCAATAATGAAGTCACATGACCATAGAAGCCATTATAAAATGCTTTGTTATTGTTATAAAGCATAACTAAGTGTACAGATTATAACATAAGTATGTTTATAATGCATTAGACATGCGTGTCAAAGTGTTTTAATAGTTAAACCTCACTGACAGAATATCCTGAAAGGTTTTAGCCTCTTAATAAAGGTCACGTCGTCAGAGTGGCTCCTTTAATGTATTCCCCAATGTCAAGGGTGCCAGCCCCTGCAGGAGACCCCTGATGATTGCCCTATGAGAGTGTTTTACTGGCTCATTTGACACAGACTTTCCAATTACATCTCCATCAGTTACCTGTCTGTTGAGCATTGACTGAATGCTGTGTTCAGCCACACTGTTACTGGAAAGGGTTTGTCATTTGAAAAATAGCTAGCAATAAAGCAAAAGGCTCACTCGGACGACCTATGTCTCATATAGATTTCAACTGCACTGAAGCTGAACGGCCATGCGCAATTTCCTGGATGCGGCTCCTGTGTCGTGACTGTGCTGCGTGTTGGTGTTGCAGTCCTGACGCATTGAGGAATAGGCCACATTCGGGCTTTCTCTCTACGCTTGCTCACTCCTGCTATCAGCTGTGAAATGTGAAAGGACTCCCCCCACCCCCACCACGCTGAGTCTGTGCCGAGCTGATTTAGTTTGGTCTAATCTTCACTGCAACATGAGCAGACGTATAGCAAGTTCAGTTAAACTCCACTGAAGTGAAGGTTACAGGACTCGTCTACAAATCTCAGAGTAAAGCAGAGAAACATGTCGTGCCTCATCTTCTACTTAAGTTGGAAAAGACTGCAATGGATACATTATTGTAGATGCCAGATATCACTGATCGTCACCACTATGTAAACATACAGTATAAAAGTAAATGCTAATACTGAAAGGTGCAGACTCTTTTTAAAGAGGTAGTTTGAAGTGTGGTTGTATGAGGTGTTTATCCAGTCAGAGTGTTACCTACAGTCATCACGCCTCCGGAGAGCAGACACAACCAGCAGGAAGCTAAACAACGTACTGCTGTGGACGGGGGGGCAGCAGCAACATTTATTTTCTAGCCACCTGAAAAAAATGAATATCCGTTTAAGTGTACGCTATATTGAGAATATTCACCGCTTTACCTTGCTGTCAGAAAACCTTTCCCTCGGGGAACGGAAGTCGTTGCTCTCGCCAAAGCCACCAGAGACCTTTGACAAAAAACAGTAGTTAGTTGGTGTTATGTTGTGCCTCTGGTGATTCTGAACTCACCAAAGTTACACAATAATACAAACTAACTCACCAATTGAGGCAGCAGTAGACCAGCAACCCCCGTGTTCTGAGAGGCTGAAATACATTGTGCAATTCAATGTAACAAGGTAATTGATATACAAATGGTCATTTTGGTGAAGTATTCATGTAAGACTGACTTTACTAAAGAAATTCAACCTATATAATCTCCCAAATCAGTCATCAGACACAAATATGCCAATCATGAGTACGTATGAACACATTCACTCCTAAACTTCTGAGGTTTAATCACTTCCTCTGAACTCTCTTACAAAGTAGGGAGGTCAAAGGTCATGGGAGGGAACTATTGGCTGGCCAACAGAGCGCGAGGAGTCCCTCTCGCCAGTGAAAGTCACAGATATATCAAAGACAACCTCATTGAGCGGGGAGCAGAGGTTATGTAAACTAGCCTCTAGCTCAAATCGCCACTTCGCCCTCTGATGTCCACATCGCAGATGCTGCTGAGCTGAGAGTCTGATCACAAAAAGAAAACAGAATAGGTGGGAGGATGGTCACTTATGTTAATGCTGCACAGATTATCATCAACAAAGCCTCTTTTTTTAAGTCACTATCCTCACTGCAGTAAAATGGCAAATGTTACATCATAACATGTAACTTCTCATATACAAGTTACAATTTCAGGTTCATTTAAAAAGACTTTCTGGACAATTAATACAATTTTTCAGGAATGTCAGCAGAAAATATCTGAAATAAGTTCATAAGGTCATCTAAGATATGACCGGTCAATGACTAAGAGTGATGACCAGTAATAAATGCTGTGGACTGTGCTTGGATACGATCAACAACATCTCTAATGCCTGGCTTTAATTTCCTGTTCATGAGGGATAGTACATTAGTGATGCTCAGCCTCATGCTGCGAGCCCACTTAGTTTTCAGCAGATCACACAAATGCTCATACAGTAACAAAGTTTGACTTTCAAAATCCTCTCTATACTTTAAGAAAGCAACCTTTTAAAATATTACCGACTCAAAGCAAACAAGTCTAATGTTGAGGAAAACAGATTTAGAAATAAACATTTCCAAGTTAAATGTTAAATGTTTTAGTTTGAAAACTGATTTTTAAGCCTGTTTTAGTTTTGTATGTTAACTTAAATCTGTTGAGCATTTTGAGGCTGTACTCCACCTTATTTACACATGAGGTATTGTAGAACAAAACACCAACACACGTCGACACATGTTGCTGAGCAGTCAACAAAAAGTAAGACTTGTTAAGTGTCACAAAGGGATTTATTAGTGGACTTCTGTGCTGGAATGCATTTCTCACTAACTTTACATATTAAAGACATCTGGCAGCCCAGTGAATTGTTAGAGCCACACTACATCAATGTGTGGTGGAAATATTTGGGTTGGATAATAAAAATAATCACAAAATACTTCAATGTTACCTACATTTAAAGTAAAAGGGCTCAATGTCCACAAATCAAGGCAAAATTAATCAAGAAATTAAACTGAGATAAGTCATCAAAACACATCAGACCCTGAAAAAGAGGAACAGTAATCTCCTGCATCTCTGCCGTATGTACACACTCTAAGCAACAGCATGGCGCTCACATCCAATGCAGCTCGAGTAATCCCACCAGATCTCTATATGGACTTGTTTGAATATCATCGCGTGTTGTGTTCTTCCCTTTATGTGGTTTCCTACACAGTTTAGAAATTGAGCTTGTGTTTCCGTGACGTGAAAAGCACCTGCAATCCAATATAATCATACATATTTCTTCTCCCCACTCCCCTGTGGCAGCAAAGTGGCGATTGCTTACACATGTAAGTATGCACTGCAGTCAGAGGGTCCTCTGGAAATATTTCCATGTAGTGTCTGTGGTGGTCTCTTAAGTGCACTTTGTCAATGGGAGTCCTCTGTCAGAGCAGAGTGCACTCTGGCCTCCAGCTGGTCTGCTGGGGGCCGAGCATCCGGGTCGAAGGCGAGCATGTCTAAAAGCAGGGTGCACATGGCTGGACCAGGAGGGGGCGGCAGCGGGGGCGCTCTCTTAAACTTCATAGGGATACACAGCTGGAGGTCGGCATTCTCCCACAAAGCTTCCCCCAGTGGCATCAACCAGCCTGAGCGACCCTTACACACGTAGGCACCTAAAGAGGAAACACGAGGGAAGACACTGTTCAGTCATCATGTAGGAGGAGACTGCAGGGAGCCACTTCATGTCACTGATTGTGGGCCACACGATTATTTGTAGTCGTCAAGTTCCTACTGGTGTGAGATATTTCTAGGAATTGCCAACAGAGCCAAAGTGCTTTTTCAGTTTTGATCTGAACAATGTCATTTAGAAGAGCCGTCTACATTTAGATTAAACTTTGTGTCATCACAACAAGTCCACCAGTGCAGTAGGCCTTGATGAATTGAGGATTGTGTCTGAAGTGGGAATCTAAGTGTGTGTTCACAGTTCTGCACGTTGACATTTTTCCAAAGAGGGCCACTTGCCTGACTTTCTGATTACAAGTGAACATGCACTTAAGTGCTCAAGACTAAAATAGCAGGCACCAGGATAGACCCAAACTGAATGTGCCCGAGCATTACTTATAAAGCTACAAGAGGCAAATACATCTAGCAGCTCTGTCGAAATGATTCATTCAAGAGAAATATATTTTATGGAGGAGGCAATGTTACCAGATGTGTTTCACTGAGTACCTGCCGTGTCATTTTTGTTAAACAGCTAACTGGTTGCAGCTTATTATAAAGCAGAGCACTGTTGCTTATTAACTCACTCGGGATGTGTACTGTTGCAAACTTATGCTTTACCAACTGAGCTGAACTCAGAGAGATGCAGCGGTCAATGCTGTATGTACGTCCCACAATGGTTCATGCACAGTTCCTTAAAAGTACCTCTGTAATCTATTGTACTGTACAATGTATTTAAGCCCGGTTCCTCCCGTGTTGGTTGTTCTCATGCACACTCGAGTATGTGGGTGACCCAATACACATTGTTGCCGAGATCCCACTACTTCACTGATCCACAGGTGGCAGTATTGCACCGAGGAAACACGGCAATGCACCAACAAAGGCAGGGAACAGACTGTTTGCAAGTAAACAATGCAATATTAAATCTTTAGAAAAATGTTTTGAGGAAGGAGGTTTGTCAGACCTCATGGATACACACGACTCCTGGCGAGGAACAGCCACAGACTGTTGATAAGAAGTGGACGTAGTCAGCGTGACGTCACCCGTTGGTTTTAAAGCCTTGAGTTTGGCATTTTTGGCGGAAGGATAACCCAACGCTGAACAAGACATCTTTAGGCGACCAAAATGTTACGATTAAAAGGGTTAAAGTTCTAAGACAAAAACACGGACACCAATGCCTGTGGCTGTGTCCAGGCGCGTGGTCACTGGAAAAGAAACGTGTTCTCAAAAACATCCGTATACATACTAAAGAACAGGGCAGCAAGGAAGAGCTGCTCACAGCTTGAACATTCTTTACATAAAGTGTGGCAACAGATAACTCTCTGTCTGTATAGAGAAGACACAGAGAATAGAGAATGTAGTATAGAATTGGAAAACCACAATTGTTTTGACTGACATGTCCCTATCTTTTAGAAGTTGGGTACGAAGATGAGCTTCCTCTTCTTTCTTTCATACCATTTATGATATTAATAATTCAGGGTTTTGGCTGCTGATCAGAATAATTAAAAAAAACTTTGGGTTCTAAATTGAATTGGTTCTTTGTCTTTGACATTTTCTAAACTAAATGATTAATCGAAAAAAATTAGTAGATTGATGAGGAGGAGAAAAAAAGTCATTAGTTAACCCAAAATAAATTAAAGAGGATTATCTGTGAAATTAATTCAAATGCATCAATTGTTTCTTAAGTAACAGGAGTATACATGAATTTTAATGGCGCACGGTTAGTAACAGATCATGAAAGTCTTCTTCCCCTGATGAGGCTCAACAATGAGTCTAAACAGGAGAGGTGAAGTCTACAGGTCTGGTCAAAGGCCACCAATGATTTCCTAACCTGACTGAGCAAAAAGTGAACATGCGAAGGACAGACACAAGAGTTTGTGTTTTGCTCTCTCCGCTCCCCTGCCTAGTCAAATAACGGTGTGGGTGTTTGGGTCTTGAGAGAAGATAAACTAAAATAATGGACCATTTTATCTGTCTGTGAAAAGCCTCCAGCTGCCTCTCCCCATTTTCTCACTGACAAAGAAGATTGTGCTCATGGCTGCTAAATTCCATTTGGCCTTTTTCTTTTTTTTATTTGAATCCGCAAAAAAACCACTCTCCCTCCAATCATAACCATTTCATTCAGCCTAGGTGAGTATCAATGACTCAGGGAGGTTCTCAGGCACTAAACTTGGGGATAATGGTTCATATCTCCTGCCTTCAAGTCAGCTCAGGCTATATGTTTCTGAATAAAATGAGACGTCAGTATAAACAGCCATTTCATTAGTCTCAGTGAAACGCAGAGCAGCACTGGGCCCTGCGTCCATTAAGACTCTTCGTCATCCTATAGCCACATGGGGTTTTGACAGGAAAACAGGACATTAAAAAATAGATTAAAATCTCAATGCCGTTCTGCACAGCGACGGTCGAATGCTGACACGGTGCTTCTCCTTGCTCGTGTTGACTTGGTCAGAGCTTTGAAGACCTTGAGTCTATTTCACTGCATCAAACTTCTATGCACACGTTCTTATTTGAAGTTCGATTGTACATGTTTCAGATGATGCTATACACTGTATATTCTAGGTTTTTATATACATTATATGTGTGTTGGCAAAGTGTCCTGGGCCTCTGTGGCTTGTTTTCATCAATGCACTCTTCTTTCTGATGTTTGTGTGTTTATTCTCTTATACCCTTTTTACACCAAACACAGCGTGTATATGCAGGTGTTTTAAACACGGTGTGTCACGAACGCGCCGGCCGCCATCGGACAGCATACGAGTTATATGTTTTGTACGTTAATAAATTATAATAATTTTCCAAATCCCTGTTGATTTGATTTATTACATATTAAAAATTCAACACGCTTCACATAGCATAGCGCCGGAAAAGAGGACAAAGTGAGCGTGTCCACCCGGGTGTTATGTTTCCACGACCGATCAGATCCGGAGCTGATAAATATCGTGACTACTGCGCTCACATTACTGCGTCATTTGTCCCGGGAATGAATGGTAATTGTAACCTTTCGCACTTAATACAAAAGCCAGATGTTAGTGGGTGTAAGTGGGTTTTTTGTCCAGTGGGAAAGGGCTTCAGTTGAATTGTTGATTGGTTTATGTCTTTCCTATTACTTTAATGTTTCGTTTCTTACTATTCATTTTTTGGTATTTTATGTTAGGACCCGCTCAAAAACGAGATGGTTCATCCCAATGAATTAACTTCTACAATTGTAGGCTGCTCTTATTAAAAGCACTAGATCAGGACCTTAAAGAATGGTAAGAAGAAGAACAAAGTTTAAATGAAATGTCATGGACAGCACTTATATGGCTGAATTACACTGTCTGCTTGTGTTATAAGAAATCTTTAAAATGTGCATAGCATAAATCATCCATCTCTGTGTCATTTAGATTAGTGATTGTACCATCCAAGGTTGATGAATGTATGATGTATAGCATGTGACATTTTTAATATGTGCAAGTTAATTAAGTCAAACTCGAGTCAGTTCGATGCGTCATCAACCTGCCTGACCACACACAACCATTTGAACCTTTCTGTGAGTGCTCTGACGGGCGGATGATACGAAATGACATGCTATGCTGATGTGTTACCCAACATGTTAACACTGTCCCATATACATAAAGATACTGACAAAATCATGTATTCACATATTTATTTAATCCAAGTCTATATACAGTCCAGTTGGAGTGTTGCTTTGTCTGCTTATATGCTTTTGTTTGATGAAAGATACCATCAGCTATTCTCAATCTCTATCTTTCTTTTCTACCTTCTCTCCACTTACCCAGTTGTTCCTGCGTGGCCCCTTCTTCCAGAAAGGTGATTCTCTCCAGGACGGCCCAGAACATCACACCCAGGGAGAAGATGTCTGCCTGGGCTGTGTAGGTGAGTCCGCCCCACACCTCTGGAGCCATGTAGAAGTCAGAGCCGCAGGTGGAGGAGAAGTGCTGGCTGGTCAACTCACCGTCCACCAGACCTTCACTCATCTTGCTCAGACCAAAGTCTGCCACCTAGAGGTTGGACAGGCACATTCATTGAAATAGAAATACAGTATGCTTTGTGTTGGAATTAAAGTTTTTCACAAATGTATGACTCTAGAACCATATGTAAAATAATAATGTTCTGATACCCGATCATTTATTTTCCCCTTTGAAAAACGATATCTAAAGATTTGTAGAGGATGGCTGAGATATGGACTACATTGCAATATGTGGAAATTTTAACTCAGAGTTGAAATTATCAGTCAATTAATTGATTATTCCGTTGACAAAGAATCATACAGCATCCATTTTCAACATGGCTTCATTTTTATTTTAGCAACTGAATATCTTTTGGTCTCACAAACACATTGAAGATGTCAACTTAGGCTTTGGCCATTTTGGATAGGTCTTTATTTCCTTAATGTTTTATGACATTTTATGGACCAAATGATTAAACAAATACATTTATTGACAAATATTTGTAAAATAAATGCTTAGTTGCAGCCCTACAACACATCGTTTGCACATCTATTGTACACAGAGGAGTGCACTATTGCCAAAATTACATTTGGATAAGAAAAAGGAAAAACATGTGATGATATTGTGATTTGAATATAAAATTCCAAGTTAAGGCACTTTCGGACTGGAAAGTAAAAATGTATCACAATTTAGTAAGCCCGTTAAAATTAGTGCTGCAACTAATGATTATTTTCATTAAGGCCCTGTCACACATATCCATATGACAGAAACGAATGCCGGCGCATACGAAATATCGGCAATAGGTTGTTAAGTGCAAGTTGTGATCGTTTGAAGGACGCAGACGATACGCCGAACACGCCAGACACACGGCCCTGTCACACAGCTCCGTATGGCAGAAACATGCCGGTGTATATGAAAAGTATCTCAAAATGTGTCTGAGTCCAAATACGTCCAACTTTTCCACAGCAGTGTTGTAGCTGACGTATACATAATAAATACATAACAAATGATTATACGTATGTCTAACCTATTGATAGCGCATCACTTACTTATTTAAAACGTATCAGAGCGTCTGGCCCACGGAGCTGGAAAAGTGCCATCGAGTTCACGTCATGCTGATGCTGGAGAACGGCTAACATGCTGAACGCTAGCTGTACTGTAGAAACACGTTTAATAAGTTACTCCGTCGTCAGGCATCATCTTAACATGGGGTAGGAATAGGGTATCCACTCGTTATCAATAAGTTGGCTGTAGGGTTCACCGTCAGCCGACGTAGCCTATATCCAACGTACCTCTAACGTAGTCACGTAGGTAAATATTCACATACGTATTCCGTATTCACGTATGTCTAACGTCACGTAACGTCTGCATAACTTATGAAGCACACGTCGGGTAAGTCCGGTAATTTTGAACATGCTCAAAACATCAGCGTTCAACAACTTACCTTACCTTTATATCAACATACACCAGCGTGTTGCCGATATTTTGTAAACGCCATATTGTTGTATACATTATGCATTCGTTGGGTCTTCGTCTGATACATTTTGTATAAGTAAGTGATACTCTATCAATAGGTTAGACATGCGTATCTGTATACGTCACTTTTACGACCCTGTGGTAAAGTTTTACAACTCCAGACATGTACATGATAAACATTGTTTTGTTTTTTATAACAACTGTTTCGTGGTATAGACAGCATTTTTATTTTTAAATAATTTTATATTGCTTTTTATTATGGTTTTTTTGCATCAAGTTCAATGCTACTGTGAAAACCAAACGCCCCCTGAAAGAGAAACGATGGGTACGTACTATGATGCCTTCAAATTTTCCAACAAGCTGTGTACCGACGCTAGGATAATGCCACTTGATCTGACGTAAACATCGTCACATCACAACAGTCTGCCTACCTTCACAATGGGGCCTCTTGGTGTCACACAGACCAGCACATTGTCAGGCTTCAGGTCTCTGTGGGTGATGCCCAGACTATGCAGGAAGGCCACAGCACTGCAGAGCTGTCGCACCACGCTGTGGTCACGCTGTGAGTCTGGTGGACTGGAGAGCAGGTATTGATTCAAGTCGCCCCCATCACAGTACTCCATCACGAGCCACAGGGCCAAGCAGCTCAGGGGCTCCGGCTGCTCTTCCTCCTTCTCGGCCGGCCTCTTCTTGGCTTTGTTTTGAGGCCTTTGTGGGGTTGTAGAATCAGATGCATTTGATTTAGTCTTGGTCTGGTGCTTAGGTCTGGCCTGAACAGTGTTGGTCCTGTCCTGAAGTCTTGAGACAGAGTTAGTCCTCTGCTCAGTGTTATTCTTTTCCTGGCTTTGTGGTGCTTCGACTACACTGCCCTTCAGCACGCTCTCGACAAGACGTGGAGGCAGTTTCCCTGGTATTAGAGTCTTCAGGCTCCTTGGTCCAGTCTGCAGGAGGCAGCTGTGGAGTGCAATGACATTGACATGGTTCTTGGCAGTGGCTCTCATGGCCCACAGCTCTTGCAGGTAGAGTTCAATGCACTCCGGGTTGCTGCAGGGCAAACGCTTGATGGCCACCCTCTGTCCTGTTTTGGCCATATGGCCCTCAAAGACCACACCATAGCTGCCTCGTCCTACCTCCCTCTCCAACGTGTAGAGCTCCTCCATCTTCCCCAGGGGCTGGAGTCTGATGCAGTGCTAAGGAGAATAAAATAACTAAGGTTAGCTTGATAGAACTGACATGTAGCGTCCACGTACAAAACCAAAGAAATGCTGTCTAGTATAAACAGTATGACGTTAACTGTAAAATAGCTGGCCAACGTTCAGCAACAACATTTAACCAGATGATTTACGTTACGTTATTAACGTTACGAGAGCCCCACAATTAAGCCGCAGATGCTTAATTAAACTCAGCTGTGATTCTTAACGCTAACAACTAACGTTACGTATGTAGAGCCACTTAACAATACTCAATGTGTTGAAATTGAAACAATTTACAAATGACTTCATCGAGACATTATGGAGTAAGTTACTGAATGCATTTAACATTTAGTTTAAAAGGTAAGCGATACAAAAAGCTTTAGTTTCAGACAAGTTCTCGTTATTTTGATCTTAAACTTACCCACAAGACTTCAGCTTAAGCAGTAAAGTGACTTGAATATGCCATCTACTCGATTGACATACCCTTTCGCATCATATTCAAAGTTTATTTGTTGTTAAATAGATAAGATGGCAGAACAACAACCACTGAACAAATGCGACACACTTCCGTGTTGAAATTCAGAGAGTCCCGCTGTGTGTACGTGTATTGTGATTGGCTAGGGAAATTCCGCCGCGTGTTGTGATTGGTTGGTAGCTGAGCCGTAATCATTCAAGCAAGAGCTGACTCAAGACACCGCAAACTGCCCTAGAGGAAATCTAGGGTAAAAACGTTAACTAATAGATACCGCCATGAAACTTCCCCAGTTGATTACTTGACTTTAGACTTTTTTGTGTTATAGATTTTCCTCAAATGTTGTGTTTAAATTACCAAATGAGTTATTATAAGGTTAGACATTCTTGTTTCATTTTGGGGTTTTTTGTTACCATAAAACAGGTTTTTACAGAGGGAATTTTGGATGTCTTTGTATCACTGCATACATCCGAAAATACTGTCAACAGCCCAAAGGATTTGCCATGTTTTTAGGAATAAAATGTTTTACAAAACAGGCTATGAATGATGAACAAACCACTCTGTAAAAACCTTCAGAATATAGATAAGAAGGAAACTGGAAGTTTGATGTAGCCTATGTAAGTGCTACTGAAATGTAGCTGTCATTTTGAGAAATTGGCAAGATATGCCAGAATTAAACATATAATAAACAAAATATAACAAAATAATGAACTAACATTATCAACAGAATGTGAAGAGGTTACAAGTGTTGACATTAGGTCAAAGACTTCTATGTGTTGTGTTGCAGAGATATCTACTGAAGTTAGCAAGTTGACTAGCCTCGACACGTCCTGTCTTGTAATACCACTTGTTCCTTTAGAGGTGATAGTGAGTCACTGTAGCGCCAGTCTGCCCCTTAGACCAGAAGAAGTGACTCAAGGCAGACTCAAAGGGCTTGTCAACATTACATCCATGATCCCTGCATGTTTGACAGATTGTTTTGATTAAATCCAAAGTAGCAAAAACGAAAAAACGACTCGCACTCTTGCCTCAAACTCACCGTCGACAGGAGGTCAGAGTCTATTTTGGTAGATTCAGAGTTCAGGACACATTAGACAAAAAAATGTATGCTTCACTTTGTCCTCAGTCCTTCAATACTGACAAGCATTTTGTAAAGAAAACCCTATAGTAGGGCTGATAATGCCTTAAAGTGCTGCATCTGAATAGGTAGACAAGTCTATTATAAACTGGCACAGTTTTGTAATCAAGCCATTTAATTTGACAGAACACACTGGAAGTGCAAAAACACCAAACTTCCATCATTGCTGCAGTCCCATTTAATCACAAAAGACCTTCTCAACAGAACACACACACACACACACACACACACACACACACACACACACACACACACACACACACACACACACACAATGAGTGGGTGCTGCATCAGTATCGACTATTTTTTGGTGCTGGAGTGGCAACCGAGGTGATGATAGATAACAGCAGCGGTGTGTGTGTGTGCGAGTGTTTGTTCTTCTCAGGGAATATAATAGGAAACATGGTGATTCATTGCACTAAAGAACACTGAAAGAAAAAGAGCAGCTTTGAAGTATATGTGTGTGTGTGATATGTGTGCGTGTGAGCGCTTATGTGATCCATAGCTTTTATCAGAGATGCCAATCATGAATACTCTTCATTACTTGAGGAATATGAAGTCAGTCACACTTGGCTTATCTTAAAGCAAATGCCCTCTATTCTATTCCCATATCTCACTTGCTTTGACAGATATCTGGATGTAGACATTGGGCATAATATAGAGTGCATTCTGGCTGGAGAATTTATTAGGAAATATTTTCTGGTGAACCACTCATATGTGCCAGAATTGAATTTCCCAACAATTTCAATAAAGCATTCCAGGCACTGCAAAATGATGTTGACGATTCCAATAAGAATTATAGTTTTAATCACCTCTCTTTTCAGACTAATTGTTTTTCCCTGGGGGCTTTGCTTACTAATTATGGAGTACACCTACAGGAGGGGCAACAGTAATTATTTCCTTGATTGAGGTCAAAACCCGTGCATTTAATCCTGAGGTCTATCCTGCACTCCCCACACAAAGAGTAAACATTTTCTCAGCATCCAGTACTCAATTTCAAAGCAGTCACTCTTTTACTTCTTCAGTAAGCCTTAAGCCTTTTCATTGGAGAGTCTGCCACATTGTCTTCTACCATATTTGTGTCTTAATTGTGTAATATCCTTTTATATTAAAAGTGCTTTTCTGGTCTTCAGATGCCCCTTTGTAACTGCAGCTGCAGTGAAAAGAATATATCTGAAGGGAGTTATACAATGTGATCGATATATACAAATAAAATACTGCTGTATGTCTCTGCGAATGCTTACGCTCTAAAATAAAACTTTCGGTGGTTGACGCTGCAGATTTTCCGAGCAGAGGTGTAATTCTTCTTCCATGCAAAAATTAAGACGACTTTTGGGATGAAAAATGCAATTCTTTCCCTCGGAAAAAATCATTTTCGGCCCTGCTGTTAATAATAGTCACTTGTGTTTTGACAGGTGAAAGCCCAGAGCCGCCATATACATCAGCAGAAACCCATCCTCCTGGTTTCACATCATTGGGTTTCATTGTGGAGGAGTACGGTAAAACACCTCAGCTGGATGAGATGGAGAGGAAAAGAGGAGTTTAACTTGAAGAGCGGATATAATCAAAATGTGGGAGCCCACCAGCAATCAGTCAGCATTTTTTCATCCTTGGAACCACTTTGGGCTCTAAAACAATATCCTGCATTTAGTTGTTAGTGTAGGAAGTAAAGGTATAATTTGGCGTGAAAGCCAGTAAACCAAAGAAGTGGAATGCATTGTTCAGTATATGCAAATTTAGGGAAATACTGCTAAGTGCTTTTGTCTCTTTCTTGGAAAATAGAGTTAATTATAGGGAATTGTCTTGGGACAGATACTACATTTATACTGATTGCATAACAAGTTCTGCGTTTATATATATATATAAATATATATATGTATATATTTATATATATATATATTTATATAGTTCTCTCCAAAGAAAATGTAAATAGTGCTTATAAAACACCGTGCAATATAAGATTGTTTCTCTCTCATTAAAGCATTTTATTCATCTCTCTTTGATTCATGTAAAAGGAATCATTTATTGAAGTGCTGATAATAACAATTATTTATCATGTTTGCATTGATAAAAATCAATACATTTTTATTATGAACCCTCTTTAACATTGTGATATGGCTGTTTAAGAAACCAATTTCACATTTCTATAGAAGGTTATTTGCTTTTCTAATCCTCATGAAAAATTAGTGAATTATGAAAGCTTCAGTCTTAGACAACATCATTTGTTCTTCAACACTACAACGGGTTGAGCTCTACTCCATGCCAGAAATATTTACTTCTTTTAGAGATTATCTGTGCAAATAATAATTTTCTCCTTTACAATTGTTTCTTGGGTTCATTTTACAGTGAATGTCAAAACCCCCAACAACAGCGACCAAAGACCAACCTGTGACAAAAGCCTACAATGTCTGTGAGAAAACAAAGGTACTGACTAGTGTCTGATGAAACTCTCACATCCCCAATTTCTTTATAAATTGGAAGAAAATTATATTTTCAGATTGATTTCCACACATTTTGAGACATGACAGGATTCCACTGGCTTAATGCTTATGCCATCTACAAGAACATTTACAAATCATCCATACCAAAACTAGACATACAAGGTTTTAACGTGATGTAGTGGCCAAATTAAGCTTGACCTTCTCCGTCATCAAGGTAACCACTGCCTCTGGGCCCCCAGAGGAAGCGTTTATGTACACTGGACAGCCAGTGGATAACAGCGATATCAATGACAGACAGGCCTCGCAACGGCTGCTTGTTCTTCTGGGCTCCTTATCTCGGCCACACCGAGGGCTCTGTCTATGTACCCAATTCATCCATCACTATTAGACCTCACACAGGTTCAGGGCCACCATTCACACTTTTAGAGGGAGCTAACGCCAATGTCAGCTAACGCTAATGTCCGCTCACGATGAGGAGGGAGTTGAATAAGAAGTGCGACTTCAAGATCAAAAAAATGTACATGTACTAACTAGAAAGGTGCAGTCAGTAGAGTGCAGAACTCTGCCAGGTGTGTCTCCCGCTCCTCTCCCAAACAAAGAAGAGATGAAACCCACTACAGTCATGTTGTATTGATCTCGTATCGTGCCTAACTTTAATGAACCATTACATAACGGACATGGGTCTGCAGATGATCCGGTTCAAAACAAGAGCAAACTTTTTCTGAATATCAGATTTTGAGCCACGACAAAAGCCAAAATGTGAATAAGACTAAGTAAGCCTTGTTTCTAGCCTAGCCTATTACCTGAACTTCCTTTTGCTACTGAAGCAGTTGTTGATCACTAAACAGCTGGTTAAGAGGAGTGAGGGGTCGGCAGTCAATGATAGTATAAAACAATCAATAAAATAGATTTCTTTCAAATTCTGAATCACAACAACCACTAGAGGTCCTTGAGCACACAGTCATAAATGTTCAAGAAACATATTGAGCTGATGGGTCCAGTAATATGAGAGATAAGCAGCAGACAGATACACACTCAAACACATTATCTCCCCACAGGCTTACGACCTGCTGAGATCACAATCAATGGTTATTGAGCTGATAGCCACACTGGCGACACACACTTTGGTCTTGACTGAAATACCTCAACAATTATTGGATGAATTGTCATACCTTGCTGTCAAGACAGTTATGGTCCCCAGAGGATGGATCTTTGTTGATTCCCTGACTCTAGTGCCACCAGCAGGTCAAAGCTGTCATATATCTCTACATCTACTCGATGGATCGAACATTTTGGACAGACATTCCTGGCTCGGAGCCAATGTATCCTGATGACTTTGATCATCCCCTGACCTCTAGCTTCATCTCCATTCACCAAAATCCTCACCTTAACAGAACACGCAACATGAATTGTAAACCACAGCTTGCAGAGAAAGCACTCAGGACCGTGGGACAGGTCTTGTTTTCCATCCACAGTATCTCCTAGTGACTTATATTAACCTTGTGTCTGCAGACCCAGGCTGACTTCAGACTCCCTTCATTGACTTCCCTGCATTGTTCGTTCTTTCATTAACAAGAAGAATAAAATCTCCTTTTCAGGTGTGCCATCCCCACCAAAAACAAAAAGGCTTGTTGTTTTCCTCTGACCCAACACAAACAACCTTATCGACCCGTGATCATCTCCATGGAACTGCTTTACTCAACTTTCTGGGGTAAACATCCGATTCGATGGGCAAATTGTTTCCCTGACCTTGGCAGCAGGTTGGCGTCGAGGTTGTGGGTTTTATGGAAACCTTAGACACAGGAATTCTGGATCAATATCACGGTGGATAATGCGTATTTTGCAGAGCCCTATTAGTTAGTTCAATGAAGATAAAACTGGTAGCGTAGGCAATGCCTCCTACGTCAGCACGGGGCACGAGTTGTGTGTCTGTCCGGGGTTTGTGCGTAACAGAATGGGGGAATCCACCCCTCTCTCTAGCCCTCCTCTATGGTGATGTGAATGGTGATAAACAGGAGAAGGGAGGGGGGAGAGAACTGGAGTGTTGAGCCAGGAGGGAAGGGGTGTGCCATTATAAGAAGCCTCAGAGGAGGCATGCGTTCAGTTGTTGAAACCCTTAGCCTAAGGATACGAGCTGAGCCACCAAACTCTCCTGTAGAAGCACAGAAGGAGGACTCTGAGAGAATATCTTTACGTCACAGACACAGGTAAGGAAGTGCTCAAGTCTGACTTTTTTTCCACATGAGTGTGAGCTTACCTGTGTGTAGAGATTGTGCCGTTAAATGAAGACACTTGTTTAGAGATAAGAAAACTGCTTATTAGAAAAAGGACTTGTTGTGTCTTGTATGCACAAACCACTGGCTAATAGCTCCTGGGGGAATAGTGTTGTTTAATGGAACCACCGTTCCCCCTCTTTCGCTCCCCTTCGTTTTATTGAGTGTCGTTTCTGCTTCGTCTGTTTTGATTTTGACCTCGGAGGTGATGCTGTAAATAACCCTCCTCACCTGCAGTAATCTTTTTTTTTTCCATTACTCTGATTGTCTCCCTGCGGCTCTAAAGGTAGCACAGTCACAGTCAGCCACATCGCACCTGATAGTTCCTTAATTAACAAGAGAGGAAGTCTCAGGTCGTGCTGAGAAAGCAGTTAGTTACTCAGTTGCACTTTGTATTGGTCGAAGGTGTAACTGACTTTAATCTAACACAAATACAGTATATACAAATATATACAAATACAAATAAATGAAAAATCATCATCAAATGTAACTTAATGATAGTAAAGAAGCCAATACAAAATTGTGTTTTAGAAACAGTCTTCCTGTTGCTAGTTTTCAATAAGATTAAAGCTAAATTGATCAAAATAGCACTGGCAGCAGTCAGTGAACGCCACTCCAAAAGCAGCTTATTTATGGTTTGCTCTTATGATTGATCATGGAGTATTATATGTCAGATTAAATACATCACACAAAATCTTCAAAGAAACATTGACAAAAGCAATTGTATTTTGCAGCTAGTAAGGAAAAAGCTGCAGAAGTGAATATGTTGAACGCTGTTATTATGCTAAGCGCATGATAATAATGATTTTAATGATCATGGTAATGAATGTGCATAATCTTTTTCCATTATCAGTAAAGACGGTACTTGCGCAGACAGGGGAGAGAAACGGATGGTTAATGTGCCGTTCACAGATAAATGACTTCACACAGGGGAAATGTTTCCAGGAGAATGGAACATGTTCCAGGACGCTGTGTGATAAAGTATTTTAGAGGTATATCAGGTTAATCTGAATAATGTATTTAAGTATGTTAAGTGGTTAGAGTCAACCGATTTGTGCATTTCTTTTTTCTTTTGTGTGAAAGCTGTACCTTGGCTAAAAGGCTTAATAACCCAAAATCTATAGCCTCAATATTTAGATCCATAAAAACTCATCTAAAATCGCTTTGATTTAATCATACCTCATCTTTTTAGGAAAGAATGTCAAGATTTAATTAGCAATTTATTTATTCTGTATTGATTGCTTAGCCAGACATCATTGCATGAGCTTTCTCTCTCTAATCAGTTAATACAAGCTTTTAGGATTTCTGCTGCCTGCGCTATGATTGAGCTGATTATAGTTTACATCATTTTTTGCCCTTTCTGTCAATATTCATTAAGACTGCTGGTAATGAGTCACAAATATAACTCTTCTTTGTGATCAGAGAATGATTTACTGAGCAATAAGAACAGCAAAGTTACCAGATATTCCCGTACCTGTTTCCATGCACAAGTATGTTCGCAGCTCATCACCTTTTCCAGCTTCACTGTCCCCACCTTGATAAAAGTAGTGAGCTTGTCCGGCTGTGCTAGATTGCTTTCCCCTGCCTCCATGTCCAATGGATTAGTGCAGGTGTCAATGCAGCTTAACAGTGACCAGATCAATGATGACACCATGTCAGCTGCCTCACACTCTGCAGAATTTCAGCTATACAGTCTGGGTCTGGTGGGAAGCAACACTGCAGGAGTCCATCATTAAGGGCGCAATGTCCCCATTGTGTTAAAACCTTTTTTTCTCTCTCCAAAAGCCAAGAGCTGATTTAGCTTTGATAATTCTTATATTTTGACATTTTCAATTCACTTTTTAAAGTGTATTGTAGATGGTTTAGCTTGATGTCAGTGCACGTAACTTTATTTTCTGGTCTTAAAGAAGTATCAACATATAACTGACATGGGAACGAAGAGTCAAGATTGACGTGAATGCACTTCTCAAACAGCGTCCGCCCTTCTCCCACAGACCCCGACACATCTAATGCTGCATCAGGTTCAGCCTGTGTGTGTGTGTGTGTGTGTGTGTGTGTGTGTGTGTGTGTGTGTGTGTGTGTGTGTGTGTGTGTGTGTGTGTGTGTGTGTGTGCTGCTCGCTCTCTCAGTGTGCTATCATCCAAGTTGGACTGCACGGGGAGAATATTATTTTGGGGCTATTAAGACAGCTTCATGAGATAATTGCTGGTATGAAAGACATATCTGATGCTGGGAATGATCTACCCTCAGGTGCAGATTAAAAGAAACCCTGCGGACACAATTGATGGCAACAATAGTAATTATATGCTCAATTGATCTGATATGATGGTGCCTCCGAATATGAATATAAAGAGTATCATATCTCCACTTTATTTTTGTGCAAACGTGTATGTGAGATTGCTTTAGTCTATGCGGGATATAAGGAGGAAATTAGATGCAGTTTATCATATTTCCACTCAATTTGTGTGCTCTGCAGTCTAAGTGAGATAAGATTTCCTAAAGAATAAAAGCACTGCAAGATAAAGGCACATAGTTATCCAGGAGCAGGAATTGTGATTCTTCCACGAGATATGATTACAGTAAGACAGAGTTTGTGAGATAAATGTGTAATAGTACGTTATCACGAAGCTTGCATGTAGCTGCATACACAGCATCATCATGCCCTCAGTGTCCTTTACTCTTGACCTCTCTCCCGTCTATGATGCTCATAATCTTTCAATTCTGCTTCTGTGTGACAATAACTAGATTTGAATCGTGCAACGGGGCATGTAACAGGTACAATCATGGAATCTGGTGCAGCCGTGGCAGACGCCTCTAAATTGGATCAAGCGCATTCTCTCAGATGAGTCATTTCAAGATCCGTCCTGCGTGGAAGGGCACAACTGCAAGCTCACCTTTTCCTGCTCCTGCTCCTCTAAACTCTCCAGCGTGTCACACACTGTTTATCTGTGCCTGCGCAGGCAGCTGGATTTACACTGCGGTGTGTGTGTGACAGATGATCCTGTGGCTGTGTGTGTGTAAATCCTCCTCAAGCTGAAGGTTTTTGAAAGAGTAACTTGTTATCTGTGTTTTGACAGGACAACAGTGGTCATGTTTGGGGTTGATTTCAGTAGTATTGCATGACTCTTGTTGTTTTCTTTGGGCTTCTATGTGAGTTTTGAGTTTAAGGAAGAGTCAAAGTAGGATTATGGGTTTGGAAGTGTGTGCGTGTGTGTGTGTGTGTGTGTGTGTGTGTGTGTGTGTGTGTGTGTGTGTGTGTTGGGGGGATTATTAAGTTAAATCCTTTTTTAGTTTAGTAAAGTGCTTTACTGTTTTTTGTTTATAGGAAAATATTAAGTGTAGCTTAAAAACAAAGTAGTCGGTCCTTTTTCCGGTTTCATATAGCCCTGACAACCTTCACCAATAAGATAATATAGCCTGTATTCTACCTGAGATACAAAACACAGGGTGGAAAAATTTGCAAAGCACTCACAGCACATTTCACTGAGTGCACAGTAACAACTGAAGGTGACTCAGATGAGAGTACTAACATTTTGATTTGCTTGGAGATGTTCAGAGAGGTTTTAGTTTAAAAACTATTAAAGTGAGGGGGACACGTTCCCCCCCGTCTGCAGTGGAAATTACCCCCTTAATTATTTGTATTTCAGCTGTTCACTTTGGGAAGCAGAGTAACCAAAAACCAATCTGAAAATAATTCAATTAGGGTTGGACTTTTAAATGAGTTTATAGGGTACAGTGTAATTGCAGGCAATCAGTGACCTATGAGCGATACAGTATCTCATGTCAAGAGGCTGGCCTGATGACTCACCACATGATGAGCACTAAAGCGCTGCAGGGAGCCTTGTTTAAGAGACATAACTCATTTGAGGTTTGCAATGTTGATTAAAATTCTTATTTCTCTGTGCAGTTTTGCTCCGTATACTTCCATTTTCTAAACCATTTCAACGCCAACCGCTGGTGGACTCAGGGAACTCTTAGTGGGGCGAAGACAGCAAAAGTGCCCTCTAGTGGCCTAGAAATTAAGGAAACGCGATGCAGTGCCATATAAGCTGCCATACATGCTGGAAACCTTTCAGCGCACTGGTGCCCTTTTTATTTTTTCGCCAATACGTTAACAATCATTTTCTTATTTACTTGTATTGGTATTTACCGATGCAGATAGTCTTAGTTTTATTTGACCATGCTCTGAGACTCAGACTCCAGCCCTTCATGATGTTTGCGCTCACCATCCTATCAACTGGGGTCCCCACACACCCAGAAGTCTACTTGTTGTCGAACCTCACCTGTGTTTTATTCTATGACTCCAATGTTTCCATGACTTTGTCAATCAATGTGTTCCTAATGACTTCATATCATTGTTTTCTGTTTTAATTAGTGCTTTTATAAAATACCAATAAAAAGCAATGCATTAAAAGGTCCTTGGGGACCCCAGTCAACAGCACCTAGTTGCAGCCCATGCAGTTTAAAAAGATAACATGAAGCAAACATTTTGCTATGATGGTGTTTTCTTACACTAGTTTATTCTTCAGTCCCCAGACGGTCGTTAAATTTGTTGATAGATTAAAAATTCAACAGCAATGTGCTTTCAGAAACATTGTCCCTGTTAATCTGGAGGTTTCACCTGAACTACTTTCTACCAAGAAATAGTCCCTATGAGAATTGTGTTCTGAACATTCCGATCTCTTAAATATTACGTTTACATAGATGTGTTTGGATGATGATGAACTTTGCATCATTTTTTGAGCAAAGGTAGTGCTTTATTCATGAGCTGCGTGGAAGTTATGGCAAGTGGGTGAAAGGTTCAAAGGGCAGGACTTTGACACCAGCCCAGGGTTCACGTCTGTGGTTGGGTTTAGGCAACAACAGTACCACGGTTAAAGCTCGGGTAGGTAACATTGGAGAAACCAGCAAGAGTAAGCTAGATTTTAAAAAGTGTTTAAACGGAACCCATCCCAGTGTTGCCAACTCTTTTACAATGAAAGTATCTAGCAGCACTAGCTCCATAAGTGGCTACATCTAGTGAGAAAGTTCCCACTGACAGCCCCTCAATCAGGCCTCCTCCAAAGCCACAAATTATCATTATGAATGTAAACAACCAACATCTCTAATGTTAGTACTCACAGCTGTGATTCTTTTCATATTTTTTCAGAGCATTTGATTTATTGATTGCTGTCGGGATGTAAAGAGAATTTCCACAAATATAACAAAAAACGTTTGTAGAACACAGTTAAATGTTTTCTGTATTAAACTAAAGTAATAGTTGCTATGAGAAATGTTATATTGCAAGTGTGGATATTACATGAACATGTACAAAAATCAACAGTTTCCTCATTTGCTGGTAAAATGATTCAGTCTAAATGTATTTGCTGCAGTAGTTCGTAGTATATAAACATTATTATGCACACAATTTATAGGAGACAGGATTGTACCTGCATACACCTGCATACAATCTCAGTTGAAATAGATGCAGTTAACATTTATAAATAGCCATTTAGATAGTTTTAGTTTTATTTTCTCAGGTTTTGAGACGTCTGTTTCTGGATGGAAATCCATGTGTTGCACTTAAAGCCTTGAAAACAAATGTTATGAGCTTCACAGACACCATTCCATTTGACTCCCTTGAGGGAGAAATCAGAGACTGTTCTTTAAAACCTTGAGGTGCAAAACAAAAAATCTTCAAACACAAGAGATTCTTTTTGTCATTTGAGTAAATGAACACTTTGAAAGAATAGCCGTCCAGAGAAATGTATCAGAGCCAGACTGGAGAAATTATGAATTTTGAATCAGTATAATAAGGCCTGTTTATGTCTTGGTCCTTTCTCCATTCACACACTGAACTGCACTTTATTGGCCCATTATCTCAGATCAATGAATTTTCAACAAGCGATTTCAAGCAAGAGTAAGGTGATAAAACACTCATGAATATCCTCAGGTTATAAAGAATTAATCAAGTACCATTAATTACAGATGAGATGTAATTGGTAGAATAGGAATTTTATAGGAATTTTCTATAATTTTCCCTCCTCTAAAGTGATCATGTCATCCATCTTTGGTGGCTCCTGGCTCCAGCTTGGCCTTTATGAAGAGGAGTGAAGAGCGACACACCACTGGAGGAGCCTGGAAACCTCAGCAATATTTGACTAAAAATAAAAGAACTCAGCTGTGGATGTGGAAATGAGGAGAAACACTGAGAGGTGAGCGGACGAAGAAAGGCTGTGTTGAGGCAAGATGCAAAAGTGTGAGCAGAAAGGAAACAGAGAGAGTGACCTCTAGGTTATCTATGCATTAGCAGACTCCTTTGTGTTTTCCGGCTTCATGCAGACGACTAATGGATGAGATAGAGTGAGTCAGAGCTTTGTCAGAGACGAGCACGGAGCTTTTCTTCTCCCCCACTCACACTCGTGACACCTTGGCCCTGTCTCCACCCTTTATTTAAACTGCTAATGCTAATCTATCCCACCGTTAGCTTTATTAATATACTTTGCTTTACAACTTTGTAAACAGTGCGCAGGCTGCTGCGATCCATCTCTCATCCATTCACGTGTTGGCTTTCGCTAGAAATACAAAAGGGTCTTTTTTAAGGGATTATACAAAAGGTATTGAGATTTAGAGGGGCGCTGAATATAATATTTCAAAAGCATGTTGTTTATATTTTCTCTGTGCCCTCTCCTTGATTTAAAAAATAAATAATTCTCTCCACGTAATATTGCGAGACAATATATTTATGGCAAATTTACGGAAAATGATTAAAGTAGAAAGTAAAAATGAATAAAGAGAATAAAGCTGACCTTTCAGAATTTGTGCTAACATTAACAGTTTGATTTATTCTCTAAAGTTCAACCTTATTCTTGACATTTCGACTTTATTCTCAAAATGCAAATAAGAAATCTTCCTCCTCTGATTTCTTATGCCTGACACTAATAGTGAAAGTTCGACCTTAATCTCGACATCTCTACTTTATTCTTTTTATTTTCACCTTATTCTCGACATTTTTAACTTATTAACACCTAAATGCAAAATAAATATAAATCTTCCCCCTCACATTTCACCCCCTTACCTGACCCTAATACTCTTCTGTACAAACCTGAGAAAATGGGGGGGGGGGGGGGGGGGGATATCCAGCAACATCACTCTGGAGTTTTTTATGCATTTCAGGCTCTGACAAGAAGGTACTCAGTAAACAAAACCAAATGTATGAAACCTGGGGTCCTTTTATGAATGTTTTGATTGCCTCCTGTGTGATTGAAAGGGAAAAACATTTTTATCTTGAAAACACTTTCCACGGTCTTAGGTAAGCTAATGGACACATAAAAGAAGCATATTTGTTTGGAAAGTAATGGGTAAAAGCATTCATTTGTTCAAGATGGAAAGATTCATTCAGAAGCATCAGGCCCTACGTTATAGTCCATTTTCTTTTGGTCATCGTTCATTTAGATGGGCCAGGCTGTTTATATTTGTGAATATAGTGATGGAAATCTTACTGTAATGAGTTCCCAGGGCCTGGACGGGTGTGCTGGCTTGTTGCCCTGGTGGAAAGCCTGGTTTGTAGGGGCCTTCCTGTCCCAGGGACCACTTCATCAGTGTACGGTACATCGTACATCAGCCCTATGCACCCAGTCAACCGCCAGCTCTGTCAGATAGATTATGCAAATGATACGAAATCTTAAAAATTGGATGCAAATTTATAGGCAAGGGTGGCTAAATTGGACCAGTGGTAATATCATGACCAATAACTGTGTCATTACTGAAATAGAGCAGAGAGAGGAGTGTGTAGGTTCATGGCTCTAAATGTCACAGATTCAATTTGTAGTTATTTGTAGAGATATGAAAAGTTGTGACTCTTTCTGGCCCCTGGTTGTCAGGAGCGCCTGTGCACAATAATCAAAGCAGTACATGCCAGGGAAAGGATGATAACTAAGACATGAAGTTCAAAATAAATGACTAAAACATTATTTTTTTTGGATCTAGTCTGCCCCTCTGGGAAGCACCAACCTCATGGTGGTTACCAGAATCATTAGCATTCACCGTCTGGGAACCATGAATGTCTGTGCGTATTACAGACCTTGAGCTGTGCTGCTAGCATACATTGTCATTCATACCAGTGACTCTCACAGGGTCCTGACCAAAAGACAAGAAACCTGTACAGTGATGAAGTGCTCTTCATTTGTCCTTTTCAAGAACAAGACTGCTCACCTCTTGACTTACATACTTTATACTTCAAAACAGGTACAAAAAGAATATCCTCTAACCTTCAGTGTCAATGAAAAGTGCACTCCAGCAATTTAGTATTGCACTTCCATAAAGTTGTGAGACTCACAAAAGACACATTAAATAGATAATTGTAAAATTGAAGCAGCAGAGGCAGAGACGTCCTGACCTTTAGTACAAATACACTTAATCCTACACTTCCTATAATGCAACTGGATAGCGTCATACGTTAAATCCTGCCTCCTCTTTCAAAACATACTTCTCCATTTTGTAATATAGACTCTACGTCTCAGGTGTCGAACCCAAGCTGAGATTACCCTGGTGACATCATCAGGGATATTATACAGCTGTTCACAGGCTGAATGGCGCTCCTCGTAACGAGTAAGATTTGAAAAGGTGCTACATGACAGGATTCTGTGTTCTTCTCTAAATTTGTACAACATACTCATTTATAATGAACCACACTGTTGTGAAACAGGGATGTGCACAGGCTTTTTGAAGAGCTGTTGCTCGAACTCGAAAAAGGTCTTAGAACAGGTCTTGGGGCAGCGAGCCTTAGAAGAGTTTTCGCAAAGATTCCCGAATCCAGGTTTACCATCAGACAGGTCCCTTTGCGTCTTGCTTATTTACATATTTGTATGACTCTGGGTCTGCCCATCTCTGTGTCCGGCGGAGGAACTTCTTTCCCTCCAGATGGGCAGACCTCAATGTGTGCTGGGAGTGAGAACGTGTAGCTCGGCCAAAGGGGGCTCGGCAAATTCAGCCCAGCTTTGTGCACATCTCTGTTGTAAGAACAGGGATTCAGTACATGTTCTATGAGCTCTGCCTTATTGACTTTCTAACATGTTCATTCATTCTCTGTACATTCACCTAAACTGATCAGAGCCAAAGCTATAATGGCAGCTGGATGTCAGACATACACAGCGTGATAGAGGCCATCCTGTGGGGAACGCAACTCTATATAAAACATGTTCAAAGACCTGGGCCATCCCTGTTCATGGGATGTATTATTGGGTAGTAAAGGGTTAAGTGTGGCGCGCTGTGCGGGGACAAGAGGTGTGCCAACAGATCTGAATATGTAATGAATAAACAATGAGCAACCCATCCTGTGTCAACCAGTTAACCAATACAAATCATTACAAGCAGCTCACTATTGTACCCACTATAAACATGTTAAGGCTGCGGATTGATGAGAATGTAGCCCATTAACACTTAATATCCTTGTCAATTGTTTCACACTAACAATAATGGCTTCAATTCAAAAGAGGCAGCAGATGACGGCTTGGTAACTCATTGCCTGAGCCTTCAGAAAGATATAAATGCTCTCCTGCCAATTCATCAAAAGCAAGATGCAACTAAATGAATCTTCGTGCAACAAATCCTAATTAAACCTAATGAATAAGGGCAACTTTATTCATTCAATTTGTAAAATATAAGTTTCAAAATTCGCTGGATAAATTGAATCGACACAGCTTATTTTTTTTATGTGGATTTGCACTCAAATGTTACTCGTTTCAAAGGTTTCTCTTATGCATGTGTCACATCAAATCATCCTCGAAACATATACTGGAAGACTGTTTTGTAAAATGGAAATAAAAGTTGTAAAGCATAATGAAGATACTGATACTGCGCTGCAGATAATCTGATACTGTCCTTATATTGTTTAGCTATAACCTCTAAATGTCTGGATGCCAGCAACATCCATTGCCTAATTATAAAGCTTACGACAGACATTGCACGACTTTTCAATTATAATAGTGTTGACAAAAAGCTCACAGTGTGCATATTAATACACTGTGGTAGAATATGATCAATGTGTGAAAGCCACATCTTTGTGCTGCTGGAGCGTATCCAGGCCTGCACCATCACTTATGCTGTGCGGGTTTACTCATTTGTTCGTCTTACTTCGTAAGGGGCCACTTAGGGCAACATAACAATATGAAATGGGCTTAGTCAGCAGGCTAGCAAATGATCATTGCACAAAACATTTCAGCAAAGCAAACAAACACGTCCCTCTAATGATTTCCCATAAAGCCATTTAGATATTTGTAAATGGACCACAGTCACACACGACCTGTTTCATATGCTATTAATTACGAATGGTAATGTTGTACAGTGAAAACAGTCGCGGTGTACTAGTTTTTATTTATTTATTTTCACATCAATGTACCCGCCAGTGTGAGACCCACTCTGTGTTGTTAAACATTTCCATTCACTCTCATCAATAGGGAGATATGATGTCTTTACGGAGGCATCGTGCGGTCCCTCGCTGTGACTTCTGCCACTTGTCTCTGTCTTCATCAGACCTGTGAAAACATTATGAGTGTGAATTCCGTTTGACCAGATGGGGGCTTGTGTGGGTCAACACGACATTGACATTTATCTTTAAGGCTACATAACATTGCATACAGCAATCTTATCACCGTATCATTTATGCTCAGTGTGTTTCATTTTCAGCTATGGAGTTAATATAGAAATTGGCGCTCTGATGATTGTAGCATAATGGCACTATTATAAACACTAGTTATGCTCTAGCATTTTATACTCATTATGTCATTATGAACAGCAACTCCAATTACTGCTAATAAGTATATCTATATCTATATCTACTGGAATGATTTGCTTCTCACATTTCACACCAGCTGACTAAATGCACTGAGCTTGAAGGTTACACAAATAATTACTTGGAATTCATTCATTCACTTTTTCCTTTATTTAAGGAAAAATGACACAGTTCTTTCCAAGGAACGACCTATGATTTAAAGAGTAAAGTATTGAACATGTAAAGTATCACTAAACATGTTCTTACACCAGCCTCTTTAAGCAAGTCATTTATGGCAAGAAGAGTAATAAAGAGGTCCTCACCCTAAAACAGAATGAAGCTCTGCACAGAGGTCATTACCATTACCAGGGAAAGTTCAAATTCTTAAAAGCTTCTATAATTATCAGCCCTTCCAGTTGCAGCCATAAAGCTGTAAAAACCCACTGTTTACTTGTCCGGCAACAAACGACCAAGTTAGCGACCAGCTGGTGCAACATAGTGGAGCATTTAGCTGCTAAAGAGCCTGATATTTCCCTCAGGAGTTGGAAGCAGCGAGAGAGAGAGCTAAAACGAGAGTGAACATTGGACTCACATTCTCCAGGTGGACACAAACACGACTCCAGATGAATGCTAATGCTCCGTATGTGCTAGCTGAGTTGAATTAGCTACTGTATGCTAACAAGTTTGCCATGTGAACTCAAAAGACAATAATATATCATTATATGCTGTCTTGTTTCCGCTGCCTCCAAGTGGCCAACATGTTTTATTCAATGCAGGTCCAGCACCACCAGAGGACTAAAACTTTACAGGGAACCTTCAAGTGTTCAAGGGTGAATGAATAATTGTTCAAATAACAAACTTCTAAACTGTGTGTGCACTACATAAAAGGCATAAATACATTGGTTCGTCTTAGCCATGGACTTCATAAACCTGCATACATTCGTGGTGAGGCAGCAGTCTAAGGGCAGAATCAATCTATCATGTTCTGAGTGGCTGTTTCTTCTTTGTTATCTCTGAAATATTGGATGATACAGCGGTGAGTGACAGGATAGATTGAGGTTAGGGAGAGGAGGTCAAGCAACACCCACCGTGCACCTGGTTCACAGATTTGCTGCCTCTACCAAGCGGCTTTTGTTGATACAGGGCTCGACAAGGTGCCCCTGATGTCTTCAAGCAAAGATCCGTTCACTTGTGAGATATGATTTCCATCAGCCATCCACCCCTGCAGTGGCCGCTTCCTGCACACTGGAAAATACCCATTTTCTCATTTATTGCCTCAGGTTGTGCTCTCTCTTTATCCCACCCACATTGTTCATCTCCTGCTGTTGGCTGAACACTCTCCCATCACCAACGCTTTGACTGGCCGCCCAAATCCAGCTAATGATTCTTATAAACTGGAATTGATTCAATGTTCCTGTCACTCTGTCTGATTTCTCCCTGTAGACTGGACCCACATCCCATAGGCTTTATCTCCCAGATTCTCCAGCTGTTGACCCTTGTTTTAGACTCTTCTCTTGTACCTGCTGGGCTCCTGTTTGTCTCTGCCTGTCTGGCTGTGCTGAGCGATGAAGATCCCTCTGTGGTACCTGGCGGTGCTGTTGGCATGTCTCTTCACCCCTGGACGCAGTGACTGCCAGGGGGACTGTGTGGCCTGCGGTATGCTCCTGCAGCAGCAGCAGCTGCAGCAAGCCTTCAATACCATGGTGAGTATGTGTGTGTGTGTGTGTGTGTGTGTGTGTATCACTGTTTGTCGTCGTGATTCACTGTTGATTAGAGCATCTGCCTTGTCAACCCTGTAGTGTGTGTGTCAGGATGGGTACAGCAGCAACTAGCCTTCAGCTCCCTGATAGAGGTGTGTTTGTGTTTGTCTGAGTAACTTGTTTTCAATCACGATAAGAGCTTCTGCATAATGTGTTGTTTGACATTACTTGGTGCACTTTGTTTACCTGCATATGGGAGTCAATGCAGAGGTAGAACGATGTGATTATTGTGTCTTTCTCGTGCAATGACATTTTATTTTTCAAAGCAGTGCCCTCAAATATACATTTTATATATAACAAATGTATTATATTCTTTGGAGTGTAATGTTAGTCAAGGGGCTAAAATACAAACCAAGTAAACATTTCCTTTCAATTAAAAGCAAAAAGCCTCTCCACAAATCTTTGAAAAATATTTTCATAAATAAGATAAAAGAAGAAAATAAAAAGAAGAAAGAGAACATAATATATAATAAAGAGAATATCTTTCCACTAAAATATAAATAAATAACATATTCAGTACTGTGTAAGAACAATTGCTAGTTGTGGTGCCCCACAGTGGCCGTGTCATAAAGGCACTGTGGTACTGCACATTTTAACACAGACTTATAACAGTAATGATATTTTATTGACATACTTACAAGACTAAGCAGGGATTCTGACTGAAAACACCCTGACGTTAAAACACTGCAGATACCAGTGAGACAAAGAAATACCATCCAGGAAGTCCAGCTGGAGTAACTGGTTATCATTTAATGTAGCGACGAACCCCTTTGGGCTAAAGAGAGTCGAGCTAAAACAAAACAATACACAAATCAAGCTTTTTTTTCTGAGCTCCTCAACAGTTGATATTTTGGAGATACATTCCAGGCGGGAACAGTTGTAATTATTTCTGTCTCATAGTGGAGGGGGCTATTTGCATGTGTAAGTATCTACAGCACTTGTGCAATGCGTCGTGACCAACATGAAGGCACCAGCCTCTGCACTGATAGAATGCGATTGCTCTCTGATCTCAAACCCAAACTTCAGTGCAGCACACAATCTCGTTTCCAAACAGTGTGAGACACGTCAGCGGGTAAAAATAGTCTGTGGGCGTCCATGAATAGCTGTAGGATGGCTAATTTAGCTGATAATGATGCAGAGAAAGACAGCTGGGACCTTTTTGGGAGTTGTAATAGAACTCTGTAATTGACTGCTGCTCAGTATCATCAGCCGGGGCTTACATCGGTGACTGACACATTGTATCAGTTCCTCATTGTGTTAGCCGCTTTCCCATTGAGCCACAGATGGAATCCACTGAGCAATTCCATTGTTTCCCATTCCAGACTGAAAGAGTGTGTGTGGAGCTGTCAGTGTTTGTTATAATGTCAAGACCTATTGATTTATTAGTGCACACACTCATGAACGCGTTCATACAGGCATCCATACATACACAAGCATCAAGCATTGCACAGTGTCATCCCTCGCACTGACTACACTCATCGCTAATCTTAAAGGTAAATACCAGCTTTTGTTTACATTTATGCTTATCATATGTGCTACAGCTATTATTTACATAATTCTGGGCAGCCTCTGCCTATATATATACAGTATATATATGTACATACATATATATATATATATTATATATATATATATATAATATATATATACAGAATATTTATATATATATATATATATATATATATAATATATATATACAGTATATATATATATATAATATATATATATACATATATATAAATATATATATATACAGTATATATAATATATATATATATATACTGTATATATATATATATATATATATATATATATATATATATATATAATATATATATACAGTATATATATATATAATATATACATATATATATAAATATATATATATACAGTATATATATATATATATATATATATATATATATATATATATATATATATATATATGTATAATATATATATACATACATATATACTGTATTTGTTTACAAATTCAAACTAATTTGTAAAAAAGGATCCAACTGTCAATGCATATGGGATACAAAATTGTAACAAAATATAATTCAAATATTTAACTATATAAGAAAAAGGGGGCAGGGCTGCTCAAATGGAGTTTTAATTACAGTAGTGAAGCAATGCTTTAAATAAAAAACATTTATTTCCTAATTCTACCATGCAAATAAGAATGTAGTTGAACTACTGGTTTAATGTGATGTAGTTCACAACTCCCCAACACTGAGAACCTAACAAAAGTCTGTTCAGTAGAATGAGTCTGCTTGTTTTAAATATGGAGCTCTGAGCATTTTTGGGACACAATGCAATATTCCATCCCCTCCGGTGTTACATGGATTTCATGGATAAACAACAAAGTAACACAAACAAACTAACAGATTGTGGCAGCAGTAGACCAGCATTTCCTGTGTTCTGAGAGGTAAAATGACTGTTTTTGTCAAAGGAGTCTGGTGGCTTTGAAGAGAGCAAAGATAACAGCTTCAGTTCCCTGATGGAAAAGGCTGATTCACAGCAAAGTAAAGCAGTGAAAATACTAAATATAGTGAACACTTAAACATGTACGCAGCTGTACATTGCTTTGCTTCCTTGCTGGTACTCCTGTTTGTTTCCTTAGACTGGAGGTGTGCCGTCCACCATCTACTGTAGGTAACACACTGATTATAGATATATACCTCTTACATCAACACTTCAAAGGATCCAAACTTTCCCTTTAATCCTTAAATGTGTGCTGCAGTCAGACCTCCTCTTTGTTTGAGTCACATCAAAGGATCCCATATGGTCTTGTGAGATAAAGTGCTGATTGATGGTTCCAGCATTAACATGACCATGACCCATTCATGTGTACAGACTCCTGGTTGGCACGAAAAGGTGTCCAGCTAGATTTCAAGGGGGACCCTGACCACTCGTGTTCTGTCCACCCCCGAGAGACACAGCCCCGTAAGTGAGGAGTTTCTTCACCGAAACACTACAACAACCTAATTCATTTAGTGTTTTAATGGCTTTGTTTGATGGATGGCAGAGCATGTGACAAAGGTCCCCAGATAGAATTGAACCTGGGATGATGTGAGTAGCCTAACCTTGAAATTATATTTAAGTACCAACACTGACAAAATAAAGCATTTGAAGCATCCTCACTATAGACAATTCTCAGCCTTTTGTCCTCACAAGTGTATGCACACACACACACACACACACACACACACACACACACACACACACACACACACACACACACACATACACACACACGCACACACACACACACACGTCTCCTCTCACTCATAAACTCCTTCAGATTGCTCCATTGATCTGACGTCGAGAATCCCCTGGTGTGCTCATTTAATTTACGACGGATAATTAATTTCACAGCGGAACTCCCTCTTCCCTCATTCCTTTGATGTGAGCAGGTTTTCTGATAACAATGCAATTCATCTAATTTGTGCGAGATTTGACGAGTAAATGGGATTGGCTACTTACCTCAAACTGAAATTTAACTCAGAGGGCTCTGGAGTTTAAGAAGAGGGAGAAAGGAGAGATATGTGGGCATGAGTCTCTGTAGCGTGGCAGCTGTGGCCTATTTACTCTGTCCATAGAGAAACGTAATGCATTGTGGTTTTCTACATTTAAGGCTATAAATGATACATTCAGTCTTATTTTAAGTGAGCCAGCAGCATAAATATTATGGCAAAATGGATTTTTAGCTAGCTTTAAATCAAACTAAATGTGCAGTTCCAAGAAACGTTGCTGATGAGCAGATCAACTTAGAATGTTCTTCATAGGTCCTCCATACTGGTATAGTACTGTGAGTGCTCAGGCATGAAGCTCAATTGCCAGGTGTGATGATAATGAGACATGAAGGTCATTAAAACTGCAGAGAGAGTCAGTGATTCAGCTCTGACAAACTACATTCTATATAAAAAGTTCAATTCCAAAATACTAGATATCATTTCAAGAGCAAATATATCATTACCAGAATTTGAAGAGCCAATCTGAAAAAGATTGGATATCATTTACCTGCTGTCCTTCAAACTGATATGTAATTTCTTCCAATTTTGTGCTGTCAATCATTTTGCAGAAGTAGATGTCAAATTGATCAAGTGACGGACATCTCATATTGGCACATAACTTTCCGTATACGCTGAACACAGCAGGAACAACGGCCATTAACTCCCATGACACATAAGCCGATAGGTTAAGAGACTGCTTTCTCAGCCTGGGTCTGGTTGTACAGCACGGCAGGAACACTTTTCAGGTTAAAAAAGAAGTGTGCCATAAATGATATGCTGACCTTGGACAATATATTTACAAACCTTCCACCTCATGTTGATGCAAAGATCTTTTTTTAACATGCTATATGTTTTTTGTATTCGCTCTAAACGTTTTTTAAGAGCCTTTAATCTCACCGATCGACTGATTACTGATAAGGCAACATGAACACAGGAAGGGACCATGAGTGTCTTTAAAGCTGCACTAATCATTGTTTTTATGAGAAATGGTTATAATTATTATGTGTGATTTGACAAACCTACAGAGAATAACTCTGCAAATTCCCTAGGCTCTACGCAGCATTTTAGCAATAAACGGCCCTTTGATTCAGTCTCACGGCTCTCATCACCCCGTTTTCAGCCAAAAAGATAATTTGCTAATAGGTTAGCCATGTCAACACGGCTATAATATGTCAGAGGTGTGTTGTATTTAGTTGTTGAGTGTTGCCCCAAAGTGGCCATAACAATTTAATAACGCAGCTTTAAGCATCTACATTTAAGTAAGATAACAAAAACGTTGATAACACTAATGTGGCTCCTAACAAGCAGCTGCTAACAGGCATCAATATACAATCTAAAAACTAGTGATCAGATCTGATGCATAATTAACTAATCCCACACAGTACTATGATGCCTGTTTTGGTAAGTATAAAAATAACATAATCAAGATGTCAATGGGGAGGTTTCTGTTTCCAATCTCCTTCTTTTGTTGCGTACCTTCTGTGTCTAATCTCCTGTATCATGAGTCCTTTTGGGATTTTGTTATGGATTTATGAAAACCTTTCATTGCCATGGCCACCGTGTGCTTCATTAGGCCCCATTGTTACACCAATTAAATGGATATTATCAATAATTATCACTACCATTGGAATGCTTCAGACGGGGCAACCTGCACCTACCCGCAGCGGTCGCACTCAAAGTGTGGTTTAACCTTGGGAAACAAAACTACTTGGTTAGATTTAGGCAACACAACTATTTAGATAGGTTTAGGAAAAGATCATGGTTTGGGTTTAAAAAGCGTACATAATTTAAGTATGTTATGTATGTTATAAGTTAACTTACATACGTACGTTGAAAAAAGTCAACATGTTGACTTTGGGCTTCACTTTGTCTCTCATTGTACTACATCTCCTGACTTCCTCCTTTGCTCCCGTTATATGTAAATATAATTTGTACGGCCACTAGAGTTTGGGGCCTAACCATTTTCAACGTCCCTGCTGTGATCCATCTTACTAATAGGTGATAATGGCCTACTCAGCCAATAAGGACGTATAGTAGGGCCATGCCGCCTCTAATCTATGCTCCCAACAACTGATAACGGCCATCTAAGGTGCTGAAACACTCGCTTCCTGCGGGGATTTAACTCTTCAAATACTCTTCAATTGCTTCTGCAGTCGTAGAACCATCATCTTATGCCATGGCTAGAATATATTCCAACATCACTTCAGGAAAACAACATTCTGACAACAATTTAGAATTTTTTGACCATTCTTTGGATTAATAAATTAGTCGAGTGATTTGTTGAATGCACTATCTTATCTTATCACTCTGTCTTCTCCCTTTGCAGGTGTGCTTGCTGGAGTGTGAGGGTCATGTCTCCTCTTCAATCACATGGGAGGTTTGTAAAAGTGCTGTCAAGCTATCGCACCATCCCACACTTTCTGAGGGAGGCGCTCTGTTCAAGAGAACAGGAGAGGAGCTGGAGCTGACCTCTCTTGACCTGAACTCTGACAGTGAACTGCTGCAGTCTGCAGCCGCAGAGCGCTTCCAGGAGGGGGAGCAGGATGAGGCACCCTTTAAGCAGCGCAGTGTCCAGTATGACTCATCACTGCTGGAATCCTCTGAGGAGGGGGAGGGCCTGCGGGGTCTGGGTCTCAGTCTGGCGGACGAAGAGAGGAAGCTTAGGGGGGAGAGGAATGTGGAGAGTGACAGCCAGCTAGAAGGGGAAGAAGATGACGGCTCAGAGGCCATCACCTTATCCAAACGCTTTGGTGGCTTTCAGAGGGGGCGCCACGGATACAGGAAGCTGATTGGCTCACCCATGAGGCCCCTACAAAAGCGCTATGGCGGGTTCATAGGCGTCCGGAAATCTGCCCGCAAATGGAACAGTCAGAAACGGGTGAACCAGCTGCTCAGGCAGTACCTGGGCATGAGGAACAGCCGCAGCGGCAGGCTCAACAACATCCCTGTAACTCGGGTTTGGAGGCAAAACAAACTGTAATGTATTTCTGTTGCTCTCACTACCCCACTTACCTCAACCAATCATGTTTTCAGCAGCTCACTCCAATTTGAAGTGTGACGTCACCATCGTCATCAGAAGAACAGACTCCGCCATCTTGCTGCACCTCTCTTTGTGTCTCTCAGTAACGAGGAATGTTTTGACCGTGATGTCCTTCTTATTAAGCATATTTTCATGCCATTCTGTGAAATAAAAGAATTAGAGAAGTGCAATTGAATATATTTTTGTGTGTCGGTATAATAAAAGGGGCCAAATGAGATTGATTCACTGCAAGCCGTTCAGCAGAGGTGAGACCTGAGGGTGTGACATGTAAAATCATGTTGAATGCATTTTGGTGCATGTGTGGGACTGAAGTCACGGCTTCAGCGGGTTCTTTTGCACTCTGTCGTCTGTGTTACTAATATCCAGCTCTCATGTAATGGACTTTTTTGTTACCTCACAGTTTTCCCCTTTAAAAAATAAGCTTTTTGGGATTTATTAATAATAATAATAATAATAAAATCAAGAATCTAATTGGAATTGGACCAGCGCTGCGCTTTCAAGATGGTTTCGTCGGATGGTTGGACAGAGCTGAAGCACAAACTGTTAATTACTGATTAAAGAATCTAATTTTCTGCTTAAGGAACTTAATTAATTAAACACAATGGATGTTAAATAGTTTTTTCTGAACTTTCAAACACTCTGCATTTCTCCTCAAAAGAAGCCTTGTTCCCTTTGCTTCATTCTGACGATTGACAAAAGAAAATGTCTCTGTCCTTTCTATTGTGTTGTAATTTTGTCCATTTAGTGGTGGTTATCAATGTAAGCCTTGGAGGGATGCTTTTCTCTTACAGGGATGAGCAGCAGGTTGGCCGGCTCCCTCGAGCTCCTCTCAGTGGAACAATACTGTCCTCTAGTGTTTGATGAACAGACGATGTTGCTTTTGGTTACTGACTGGATCAATTTCTTCAGTAACATTTTATGTAATTCTTGGATTTTCCTGCAAGTTCAGTGAAATTAGAAATTCACATAAGATGTCAAACACATAAATACACTTAATTCACAGCTGATACTAACCGATGTCCTCCACAGTGAAACTAAAAGATCAGAACATTCTTAAAACACTAGAGAGAACTAGAGTGTCATAACCTCATCCTCTGTGTGACAGCTGAGGGACTGTACAAAACTTATTTGGGTGTGGAGGATAGCAGCGTTATTAATATTTGAATAACTTTAAACAAAAGAATCAACCTTCCTTCCAAAAATATAACTGATTTAGTACAATTCATCTGACTATTAAAAGCTTAAGGAAGGCAATGTGCATATTAAAAGTGGAATTATAATTTTGTCTGACAAACTAAACGAGGTTGAATATTACTGCCACTCAAATAAAATTGTTCATAACCGTGATAGACCTGCGCACCAACATATTGTAATATTTCCACCTCGCACCCGGATTCCAAATATTCGAATAATACAATTATTTTCATCCCTTACTTACCCTGCAATTATAGAAAGGAGGCAGTTTAAAGTGTTGCTAAGGCGGAAATCAGGAGTAAGGAGAAACTCATCCCCAGTCAGTTCTCAAACATTACTCCACCCGAGGCTATTTACAGAGCTGTTAATGTCACTGTTGTCCAATTGTACCGAAGTGCGTGAAGCTGGAAAACTGGCAGGGCCACAGGGTGTGTATCGCACGTTAGGATGGGAAAGGAGGTGTAAGTGCCAGGAGCCCTGAAAACCACCATCTTAATGTACCATTTAACAGCAGAGGGATGAAATGAACTGTGCATGTCAGCTGTGCTCATTATTACACAGAATATGTTTCTGCTTGGGTGAAAAAAACATGTTCATTTGTTTGCCATCGAGATATTTTCCTCCACTTGCAGTTCACAGTCATTCTTTTGCATCTTAATAGTGTTTATTAGTGTTTTACTATGAGGTGTAATAACTCATGCTTATGAGTGTGTGGGTGATTGCAGTGTGAGTGCGACTGTGCACGTGCATGTGTGCGTTTCTCTGTCAATCCAACACAAAAAAATGGAATTTGTGAATACAGTGCATTTCTAGCATTATACCATTGTTCTGAGTCGTCATACCAAATGTGTATAGAGAAAACTACAATAAAATAGTTTGCTATTTCTTTTGTGGACTGTCATGCCCAAGGAAAAAAGAAGAAAACAACATTTCAAATGATCAGTGCTTTTTAATTTGTGTTTGACAATAGGCCTTTTCTCTTTTTTATTGCTATTACAAACTTGTTTCTCTAATGCTAGTCGTCCCACTGCCATGACTCCACAGATTCAAGAATAAAACCATTAACACTGGTCGTATGCCAACACATGGGCAGGAAGGAAACAGGAACTTGGTTCAGTCGAACCAAATGTAGCTTATTCGTGTGAGTTTATATTCCAACAAAGTGCCAAAAAACATGAAAATTCCAAAAAATAATCTGCCCAATACACGGGCGGAACGAGACGTTAAAAAAAAGAAGGTATAAAATACTCATACGTAACTCAAAGCACACAATATAATGTACATCATAACCACTGTGTAACCACTGGAAGAGAGGGTTGGAATAAGGAAAACAGCCAAGTAGCAGTCTAATACAGTGGAGCTACAGGGGCAGTTATACGACCTTTGGATGAAGTAGGAGAGTATTGTAGGCTTAGCACGTCACATGGTCAAAGTCAGTCAACAGTTAGCACCATCACAGACTTCAGTTTTCAGGATCAAGTTACAAAGATACAGAAAATTCCATTTTGCATTTCTTTAGGAAAGAAACAAAAAGCCTGAGGCTACATCCACACTAATACCATCTCCATGCACACGAGCGTTTTAGCACCGTTTCAGAAATAATCTCCACCAATGCTAATGCGGCTGAAGACGTATATATCACGTGACCATTCATGTACACTGAGTATGCGCGTGCAGGTGTAAACAAGGGAACAGATTCTCTACTGTGAGGTTAGTTGTTTAGTTACAGAAAGTACAACGAGGAAGAACAGCAATGGCGAAAAGTAGGACCAGAGATGTCTTTGCTTGGACCGACGATGAGGTTGAACTGTTACTGAAAGTACCGCATGAGTATAGGGCGGTCAAGGAGGCAGAAAACATAGATGGGGAGTCGTTGCAAAGCACATACGGCAATGTCGTATCGAACGTGCCGAATCGAGGAAGGACATGTCGTGACTGATAAGACCCAAACATGAAGCTGACGTCTGCATCATTGCTTTGAAAAGACTGTTTCCGCCCGGACTGTTTTGGAACTAAAGAAGGTTCAGCAACATTTACAGAAGCTCTGCTTTATGGGTTTTAAAAACACCAGAGTTGTGTGTACGCTAGGAGATAGTGTAGCAAAAGTTTTGTGTTTTTAAAACGATAATGTATTTGTGTGGATGTAGCCTGAAAGTAAAAAACAGAACTGTTTTTGTTTTTCGATGGCTCTCAAGCCCTAATTTATATCCTCTTTTTATCACTCATCCATTCATTCACTTCTCTTATGCTCTCTCTCCATCACACAGCAGTCTTTAGTCGGGGAAGCGTTGGCAGGCTTTTTTCCAGCGGCAGGCGGTACACCATTGATCCTTGCGCTCCACTCCGTACACCTTGCGGCACTTTTTGGCCTCCCCGCGACCCTTCCTGCAGATGTAAAGACACAAATCATGTGGACGAGAAGCGATGTGAGGGAGCAAGAAAGGAAAGGGCGCCTCCACACACGCTTGATGTGATCAAACTCTATAAACGTAGATGAGACTGAGGGAAAATAGAGTGATAACAAATGAAGAGTAGATTTAATCACTTTTATCTTCCCTGACCAGCCATGGAAATGTGACTTTGCAGACAGCAGAAAGTGGGGGGGTCCACTCTAACAGCAGAAAGATGTTCTGGACCCAGCTCAATAAAGTTTCATTTACACTTAATGTTAAAAATGTATGGCACCTTCCTGATAGTGATCTGCAGTGATTCACACATTATACATCTCAACTGTCACTACCCAAAGGCTACAGCTCAACAGCATCGCCTCGCCACTAAACTCTTCAGGTCTTTTGATTGGAGCGATTAACTATTTTGATCATTATTTAATAGTTTGGTATTTTTCAAGCAAAAATGCCGAATATTTCCCAGTTCCAACCTTCAGTTTGTGAGTACTTGTCGTGTGTGATAATAAATGTAATGTCTTTCGTTAGTCACACAAAACAAGACGTTTGATGACGTCACATTGGTCTTTAGGAAATTGTGATGGACATTTTGGACTATTGTCTGACATTTTAAAGACCCAATGATTGATTGACTGATTGAAAAAAATGATTTTCAGTTGAATCAATAATGAAAAATAATCATTTTGATACACAGGGTTGAATTGGGAAACAACTACATTTAAGGTTCTCTTGTTTTCTGGAGCTATAAAAGGTTTTCTCACAAGAGTAATGTTGGAGTAGCACGAGCCTATTTGTTCAGCTCAATCAATCGAGGAACAACAACAACAACAACTTATTACAGTTATTAATCTGATGCTCCTCATCACTCAGCAGCTAATGCCTCACCTGAAGGAGCAGTGAGTGCGGGAGGGCGATGCACTTATAGGCTGAAGCCTGTTCTGCTGGAGCCACTGCTCCCCGACGCTGACCGACCGAAAGCGAGGTTTCACCACCTAAAGAGACACAACTATAGATTAGGTACAAATGCACAATGAAGTCATGGAAGAAGATGTGGTCAGTGGCAGGCATGGCTGCGACACAATTAATCTAAGTACATTTAGGATTGTGTAATATTCAAATGTGACAGGCAGGTACACAAACAGACACGTATGAAGACAGAAGACCCACTGGAGTGTTACTGTGGCCAGACACAGAGACGGAGGCAGAGACGGAGGTGGAGGTGGAGGTGGAGGTGGAGGCGGAGGCGGAGGCGGAGGGGGTCCAACCCTGGCAGCTGGGGTTTCTGGGGGCCACAGATACCTGGACCGGGCTGCAGGCCTGTATGGAGCAGGAGAGAGGAGGCAACACGTGATGCATCATATCTGTTTGTCCTTAAACTGACTGACAACCTGCTCATATCAAAAGCAGGTAATACTCTTTTTATTTTAAAACTTGGGAATACAGAAAAATAGGCTTTAGACTCCTTTCACATTGCCATAAGACGAGTATGCCTTTCTGTTTACAGGATTACTAAACAGTAGAAAGCAGTTATGTTAGTTACTTCTTTTTCATATCTATAACTTATTCAGTCTCTCTTTCAAACTCTCAAAGCACAGGTGCTGATTGTTGGAACAGTGGAAAGACGAACAAAGACGCTTTTGATGAGTTATATTTTGTTTCTGTCGAGTTTAAATAAAGAGAGCTCGACGTTGATCAGCGAGCTAAAACGACTGTTGTGTGACTGGAGTCTGGTGCTTTGAGGAGAGCGTGATAATTGTATGTTTCGTACGTTACCAAATTATAATAATTGTCCAAATCCCAAATGTTCACTTCAACGCGCCGGGGAAAAAAGGGGTGAAAATGAGCGTGTTCACTGAGGTGTGATTATTTCATCACTGCTGAAACCGATGAATACAGTTAGATACATTTCCCTGTGTGTGCTGTGTACATGTGTGATGATAAAAACTTGATTCAATTCAAATCCTTCATTTCAATTTCCCATTAATGACAAAGGCTCTCTGTCGGCTTCCAGACACACGACTCCATTACACAAACTTGAAACAGTAATGTTGTCTTTGCGTCAGCTGAATTGTCCAAATAGTTACAAATAATCAATGAATGACGTTTAAATCCATCCAGTCGCTGTAACAAGAACATCCAAAGTGCCAAACATGAAATAAACTTTAACTGTAAAATTGTTCTAATTCACTCTTTCCTATTTCTCCTCCGTGAGCAACACAGAACTCGCACATGCTACTGCCTTCTGACCAACCCGTCCCACAGTGGGGACAGAAAAGCTTTTAAAAAAGTGTTTGGATTGCGTTTATGTCCAAAAAAGAAAACATGATATTGTTGAGTATCCACTGCGTCAACACTGAGTCACATTCAGTGTGCCTAGATCAGAAAGTAAAACGTGCTGGTGTGAGTTCAGCGGTGCGCTCAGGCATTTCAAGCCACAAGCCGTCAGCAGCCATGACACCCAGACTAATACTCCTCCCCCAGCAGCACTGACCCACAATTCAACCCACACTCTTGCTTAGGCACGACCACACTAGGTTTCTGAATCCACGAGGAAATAAAAGACGAATATGGTACAACAATGGACACAGTTTCAAATCTGTATCGCATGAAAAAATGCAAGAGTTTGCTAGGGACATCTTTCAGAGAGCTTTGAGGTTGATTCAGTCCATAGCGGGCATGTTTACATCGGGTCGTTACCACTGAACAACTACACTGGAAGAATTCACGTTGTGCTTTTCTGCCTTTCACAGGCTGCTGAGAGTCTAGTCTCCTTGGGGGCGCGGGCAAGCCGACAGCTTACTCTCTCACTGTCACAAAGCATCCATTTACAGGCTCAGTGGTACAGGGTAGATGCAGGTCACCAGTGAAATGTGCTGCTTTGTGATGCATAAACAAATGTGTTGCTCATTGGCTCGTTAGAGGGGTATCTGCATGGGGGCTCTGGGTGAGGAGGACCTATGAAACAACACAACAACCCAGTAAAAGAAACTCCAATAAAACGGAGATCATGTCCTTTGGGATATTTGGTGCAAAAAATGAATTAGTTTCTGTTTTCATTTACAGCCTGACTTCATTTTAAAATTGAATTTTTGCAAAAGGAAACTGTGATGATCAGATCATAAATTCCTGCATTCACACACACTACATGTACGCCAGACATTTAATCATTTATGCTAACAAGGGCCGAGCTGCCTCCTTTCATCGCTCTCAAATTATTTCAGCCCACGAAACACGCCTGAGAAGAACTCAGATACTGGGAACTAAACAATTATTCATTGAAATTAGGGATCTTAAACGCCAACACTGAAACAGGTATTTTGAGCCAAAACTCAATTTGATCTCAAACAACCATCTCATATTAGACTCATTGAGTGTCTTCTCTGATGAAATTGGAACCAATTACATCATATTAGGTGTGTGATGAATCATCTGGTTAGTCATATGAAAAAGAAAAGTAATAATTCAAAACATATTCACTAGCTGTGGTCGGGTCACATTATAAGGTGTGACACATTTTAACATGGCATCATTTGAATATTTTACGTAATGGTCCATTTCAAAGAAAAGAAAAATATGACAGTAGTGACACATTTCTTGAACTGCATCCACCTACCAGCACCTTTAAAGCTCACTCCTTAATATGTTATATATTGCTTTCTTATTCTGCACAAAAACTGAATGTCCTGTCGTGGTGACTTCCTGGAGTTAACGTTAGCTGGCAGATGGCTCTTGTGACCTTTGGACAGAGCCACGCCAGATCTTTCCTTGTTTCCAGTCTTTATGCTAAGCTAAGCTAACTAGTTACCTTGCTACAAGAAAATAACACTTTTTCTTAAATGTAAGACAAGAACTACCTTTGCCATTTTCCTCGCATGCCAATCAGAGCAGACTGGGCTTTTTTAGGAGGAGGGGGGCTTAAAGAGATGGGCCCGGTTTCAGACAGAGAGCATTAAAGCATGAAAACATGTTCTAGTAGAAACCCAAAATACAAGTCTGAACCTGGAAATGAGCATGACACGTCCCCTTTAAAAGACACTTTTCCTGCCGATATGTGACACAACTCCTCAGAGACTGAGAGCAACACTGCTGCACCCACCTGATAGAGATGCTCTGAGTGGATCTGCCAGAAGCTGCTGGGGGCCGACTGGCTGAGCGGACTGGGCCTGCTCGGACCCGGCCCGGAGCTGGAGTTGGACCTGGGTCTGTGAGCTGGGGGGATCTGGACCCCTGAGGCCGGAGGAGAACCGCAGGACACCCAGCTGAGATGAGAGGCCGAGGCCTGGCCCAGAGCCTGCTGGGAAGGAGCCGGAGCGGAGCTGGAGTCCACGCTCTCACAGGAGAACTTGGTGTAGTAGAAGTCTTCTTCTCTCTGGGACTGATCTGACCCACTGCTGTGTGTGTGGTAGGAGCGTGTAAATGTGTGTGTGGGTGTGCATGTGTGTTTGGCAGATGGAGGGGACAGACAAGTAGGGTATAAAGATTGAGTTGTTTGTTTGGACCATTACTGAACGCAGCACTTACTGTGGCCCAGATACAAAATCTCAAATATGTTTCATCACTCCGGCAACTAAGTCAGAGCTCTTCCACAACCTGAACATTTTATTCCCTCTTGTTTATTTAATGTTGTTTTGCAGCTCAGAAATGTTCTAAAAGGCTTAACTGTCTGGTTTTCACTACACCTCAGACTACAATGGAGGAGTGGCTCCAAAGCTGAAGAACTAGAATGTCTAACGGGGATATTCCTACGTCTATAATAATAAAATCACCTACAACAATTTTAGTAATAAAATTTAGTAATAGTGATGATAGAGTTAAATATACAGTTTTCCAATATTACACCTGTTGTTTCCTAAGACAGATATACAATATATTTCAGCCATCCCTTGAAAGATATGATGCTTAAAAAATATATATAGATGAACAATAAAAAAAGGCTTTTCTGTTGGCCATTGCAAGGTTCATACATTACAGGTCATACGAGGGGTTGGAAGCCGAAAAGCCTTTATTTATGTAGTTTAGTAGTTCATTTAGTGGTTCCTAGTTAAAATATAGAAAGCAGCTAGAATAAACAGGACACACACTTTTGATATGTTTGCCATACATTTGGAGATTTCTGATTTGACTTCTTCAAATGAGTGGAGGCTATTCCAAAGATTATGATTACAACAAGCAGATGATTATTATTACAATTACAATTGTTTGTCTCTTTTAGTCAATAAGGGTTGAAGTATTATTTTATATTCTTTTTTATTATTTGAAGATATTGGATTTCATAGGGTGGCGGGTTCAAAGAAAATATTAATTATCCTTTGCAACTATTTGGGTCAGCTCTTTCCCTATTACAACACTTTTCATATAGTCCCTAAATTATCACAAAAAGCATAATTGTATCAGCACCAGTATTGAAATATTTCAAGCAATAAGCATCACTAACAAGCATGCCACTGATTGCACACGTACATGCAACTCACCCCAGATGCAGCACACGGATGTGTCTTTTTATTCCGACTGAAGACGTGAGCACCTTGCCACAACTGGGCCACAGACACCGATACACACTTCTGAAAGAGCTCTGTGGGAGAGAGAAGAACACAGCACAGGTAAAGCACAGGGGAGAAGGTGGGACGGGACATAAAGAGAAGTGCACAGAAAGACACAAAGTACAGAGAGAAAACATAACATACTTCCTTGGCTGATTCTAGAGGCTTCTGAGGCAGCGATTTCCACCATAAGGTGCTAGAGGTTAGCAGCGACACTGTTCAGGGAACATATACAGCTATGTACCTTTGGCTTTTTGGCATTAAGCTCCTCTCCCTGCTCCAGTTCCATTTGTAGGCCTTCATCGGGGCTGCTGTCTATCTCAGTGACGGACGGCGAGGGGGCGGGACTCACATTGCCGTGGTCCCAGCTCCAGTAGCCGCTGCTGCCGCTGTCAGAGAGCTCACCGCCACCGCACTCCATGTCAGCTGACGATGTTGAGCCGGCTGGAAAACAGGAAGTTAAGTTTACGGAAATGACCTCTTCTCCTTTATACCCCACCAAATGACCTATTTTCCTCTCAACACTGTAAACATGACACCGTCGTTATTTTGATTTATACTCAGCAAAATCATTTTGTGTGAAATATGCGTTATGGTTTGGAGATGAAAAGGTATCTGTTCCTTTATGACTAAAATAGACACATTTGGGACGGCTGCTCCTCTCTCTGCCCATTCTACAGAGAACAGCAGGTGTCTCACACTGGTGCCAAAGTTGTGATGTGTTTACTATCGTTACAGCTTCTCTTGACTTCCTCTTTCTCTGCTCCCTGTTCATTTATATTTTAGGCTGAGCGTCCGTATAATGTTTTTCTCTGGCACAGAAGTGCCGGCAGGGAGACACCGCCGCCTCCCTGAACAGTTCAGAGATTTTCAACTAGAAGAGCTCGGAGCGGCCAGACCAAAAAGTCAGAGCACTCAAAAAAAAAGAAAACCTGGGTGCAGAGCACATACGCTCTATTCTCATTGGGAACAGTGGAAAAAAAGATGCTGATGGTCAGAAGAAAAGTTATATGAACACAAAAAAACTTTATAACTCACTAAAGTTTTGCTTACTTTAATCAAAATTGAGTAATCGGGATTACATAATCAGATTCCAAAACAATATAGTATAATGAGCACATTTTAAAGTGCAATTAGATAATAGTTCTATTGTTACAATGTTTGTGGACCAAGTATTATTGTGGCTGCTTCCATTTCTTACAAGGTGGAATCATTTCAAGGATTGATTTTGAAGTAATCCAAAAGTATTCCGATTAAACTAGAATTATTTTGTAATCTAATGGGCTACTAATTACAAAAATGTGTATTTATTAACTGACTTCATTCCAAAGTTATCTGACCCCACACTGTGTATCAAGCATTAATAAATGTTTGGTTAACATTAATAAAGCCATCAGTTACAACTTAAAAGCCATTTCAAAGGAAGACCTATTAGAAAGTGGAACTGCAAATAGCGGGACACTGGTGAGGCTGTGTTAGTGAGATGAGACAGACCTGGTCCAGGTCCAGGATCTGTTTGTGGAGGGCTCTGCACCACGGGGCTGCAGGACAGGCTGGTCAGAACCATGGCCGCCATGATCTCGTCCATCTCCACCGACTCTGGGCTGCGGAAACTGCATACAAGAAATATCCTTAGACTCTGGTGTGACGAAGTCGACCCTCACACACTCACTAGCTGTTACCCATCTCTCACCAATATGGTGCCTCTCTAGTAGCTGACCCATTGCTGAGGTGCGTTGTGGGTCCCACAGTCTGAGGGGGCGCTGCCATGTTGCTCCAGCCTCGCTCAGCCTCCCTCTGCGGCAGGTGAACTGATGTCTTGATCTTCCGATGCCCACTCTCTGCAAATGTTGTTTCAGCCTGGGCACACCTCTGTGAACACACCTTTGGATAGAAGTAATGAAGTAATGAGCTCCAAGTTCAAATCTGCAACAGTTATGTTTTTTGTGCAAACACGACGCTCCAAATCAGTAGATTAAGGCGAGACACTTCATGCACTAGTGAATTATAAGTTTGGGTTATTGTGTCTTCTTTCAGACACAACGAACACATTTCGGTGTTTATTTTACTAACTTTGTCTATTTGCTGCTGAGTTCTATAACATGTATTTCTAAAAAAATAGCAAGACTGAATTTTTTCTTATGGCTGTTGACAGATTTTTCTGATTAATGGAGTAATGGAGAAATGTATCCAAATTAGCACATATTAAATAAGACAATGCCTCATTTTCAAAAATAAACAAACAGTTTCAGGAAACTGTAATCTAAAAACTAATTGTCTTAAAGTAAGTAATCAACTGGGTAAGTTTCATGGTGATATCTATGAGTTAAAATGTTCACCCTATTCATCTGTAGTGTCTCCCCTGAATGGACATGGACAGAATAACCCGACTTGTTTAGGCAGTTTACACTCTGAAACTGAGAGTCTCTGTTCCCATGAAAAGAGCAGTGAAGAGAATATTTCCTGTTCATCTGGGGCGTCCTGCATGCAGACAGATCTGCCGGTATAACAGTATGAAAAGCATGTGGGTGCCAGCCTCTGACCAGGCTGCACATAATCTCTAACATAGGGGGAGGAAATAATGATCCAAGTGTGGGAGATCTTCCTTTTTATCACTTTGGGCAAACTTTGGTGGGCGGGGGCGGGTTTTTTTTTTGCTTACTGCAATGTTCATCCTCCGTCATCATCAAACCAACATATTGCATCCTGGTGACCCGTAATGTGTTTACCCACAATGTAAACGAATGAATAGATGATAGATAAAACTAAATGATTTTGATATAATGCATGGAAAGTCTCAGTTAACATGAATGTGAGTCTCGTCCCTCTCCGTCTACTCACCAGATTCTGCTGCATGGCAGGCCCGGTGCTGTTGTGGGTCGTTGTAGATGTGCAGACTGCCGTCCTGCCTGGCCCTGCTTCAGCTCTGTCCTCAGGTCCCATAGCTGCCATGGTGCTGCTGCACACAATAAGGGGACTCAACACAGTGTCACAGCTCCCTGCAGACCAAACCTGTGGAACAACATGAGATTTAAACCAATAGAAATAGTTGACTGCATTTTCAAATGTTTCTACGGAAACGACATTTTCATACAATTGCTTATTAAAGGAGTAGTCCAACAACTACACTTGTATTAAGTTAGGGTACTCACATGAGCCAGATAAAAAAAATAGAAAAATCTAAGCAGCAGAGGTTGAGATATCCTGACTCTTAAAGATACAATATGTAATATTTCTACACTAATATGCTTAAAAATAATTAGACCTATGTTACATATTTAGTTGTAACATAGGATACTTACATTATCCCGAATGCACCGCCATTCACAAGAGAAACACTGATTTTTAAAGTGAAGCTGCTTTGTTCAGTATTTTTACCAGCTTTACTCACTTGGAGAGGAGGAGACTTCTGCGTACAATTTGGCTCCCAATAAAAACCTTTTGAACGATTGGATCTTAAGTTATCCGAGGAACAAGCTGAGCTGAGTGTTTTTACCAGACTTAATCACCAGGCCGTTTGTTTTGGAGCAGAAGTAATCCTAATCGGAAGAAGCTGACTGCATGACAAACTCCTATGATCCGCTACGCCGTCTTTCGTTATTGTTTTGATTGAGAGCCCCCTAGTGGCAGGAAATTATATATTGCACGTTTAATCAGGCGTTGCAGCAAAAACTCAGTACTCCCATTAATTTAAATGTCAGTAGTGTGTATGGGCTATGTGGCAGTTGGGACAGTAGGGGAATCCGGAAAAAATTAAATATCATTACGCAATCGCTTGCCGTAAATGGGCCATTAAGTGACACCCACACTGCCACACAACCCTGCACTAATCGCAGCAACGCCTGATTTGGTGTGAATGCAGCCTTAGTCTCTGGTACGACTCTAGTAAACACTGGATCCTACATTTCCAACAATTCAACTTATTAGCATCTTTCATTCAAACATCAAGCCAAAGATAACCCTGATGACATCATCAGATTCTCCTCCTGACGTGTAAACCGAACTCAATGAAGTGCCCCTTTAAACTGTTTGTTTAAATCACCTATATAGTATGTAATATTCCCCATACATTGTGTTGTTATATTTGAACAGTTTCCTTCTTAAAAGCATTAATCGATGAATGATAAAGGTTATTCACAAAGAGAAAGAATATTCTCGGAATAAACCATAGCATCAAATGATAAATATTAGGCTTTCACTGATGAACATAAATGCTGATCTAAACAGAAGACAGCTTTGCCAACTGGTGAGGGCAAACAAACATGCACTCATTCCATCTTGCATCTCTCTGCCTGACAGTGCAGAGCAAAAACACCACTGGGGATTTGAAAAGGATTGCAGGAATCTGAAGTGAACGCAGACTTGTGTGGATTTAGACGGTTGCTGGACCAACAATATTGCTGTAGTCTTGTTGTCTATTCTAATAAAGTTAGGTGTTCCAGAAACGTAGTCTGAGGTTTGGGTACATTCACTGTGGCCTGTCGCCCATAGAGGTAAAATGGGGTAATGCTGCATTCAGGGCACAAGGGAATAATGCCGATCAAATGGTGGAATGGCTCAAAGCGGAGATTTTGCAACATTCACCATCCAAAATGTACTATGTTTCAAGTATTATGCTATTTTTAGGCTGTCAAACTCAATGACGGGAGTTTTCTGAATAGTCCTGACCATAATCAAAATATATATTAAAGTCCACTAATCGTAAGATCGGCGGTTCGGCTCCTCCAGTCTGCATGCTGAAGTGTCCATTGGCAAGATACAGAACCCAAAATAGCTCCCAAAGGTATAGCCAAAGGTGAGCGTGTGTGAATGAGCATTAGATTAGATGATGAGCTGTTTGGCACATTGTACAGTAGCCCTGCCATCAGTGTTTGAATGTGTGTGTGAATGTTGGCATGTAGTGTAAATGTGCCTTGAGTGGTCGTGAGACTAGAAAGGTGCTACATTTCAAATAATATCCACATGCTACAGCAAGTAAATAAATAAACAAAACAATAACAAAAACAGAGCTAAAGTAATTATTTGATTAGTGGCAAAAATGCCAAATATTTTCTGTTTTCCGATTCTCATATGTGAGGATTTTCACATTTTTAATTGTTGTAGATTACATATAAAACAAGATGTCACTTTGAACTACTTTCTGAAATGTTTCTCACTTGCTCCTAACATGCTTGTTATTTGGTCTAGTTGTAGCCCTAAACAATAATAAAATCAATGTTTAATATGGTTATGATGATGATTATTATCTGTTTGTATTTATTAATCACATACTTCTAGTATTTATTATTGATATCAATATTATTATTAAAATACATTAAACCAGACACATCAATAAACTGTCAAATAACTCAGTACATAAACACAGCTGTGCTCTGAAATATTCCTTATATTGTGTTAAAATGTGTCAAAAAGAAGAGTGTCAAAAAAACAGTAGTTCATTTTGATAACCCAACCATGACAGGAATTTACAACCAATATAATAACCAACTAATAAGTGGAGGTCTGGAGTACCAGTGCAAGTTTTAAAGTTGTTTACCACTTAAAACCCTTCGCCTGACAGTATTTTCAACGATAAAGTTCAACTCTCCCATTCTTTTCTGTGCCCTCGAACGCAGCATAAAACCCGATTTCCCCCTACCGTTGCACCAATCAGCGTCCGGCTTCAGTAGTAAACAAGTGTCAGAATATGGGCGGGGAGCCGCCTCTCATTGGCTGAGCTCTGATTTTCAGGTACACACCTCCTTTCTGACAACGTGTTCAGACACGAGTTTCGCCAGGGGACGGAGCTGGACGAGGGAATACTGCTGAAAATAACCTTAATTTTTTTTTTTTTTTAACGAAAAGAGAACTAAAGACGCACTAAAGTCAAATATGACCAATCATGCAACAGAATGAGAAGATTAACAGAAGGATGAAAACGCAGTGTTTGTAAACAGTGCTGCTAAAATTAACAAAACAATAACGTCATCCCCCGACTGATGTAGTAGTCACATGTAATGCAACTCATATGTATGCACACGTAATAAGAGCGTACACGCATTTTAATACCATACATTACAATTTAATTCGATAATATATACGTCTTATAAGTACGCTACTGCAAATTTGAGTTGCACACGATCTTAAAATCTAGCAATTAACACTTTTCCAAACGAATAGAATAAAGATCGTTGATAGTGGTTTCTATGATGTGCTTTAGGATAATAGCCTAGCATAGAAGTCATAGTTTATCATCCTTCAACTACAACACTGATCTCCACCCGGCAACGCAGATTGAGATCAGGAGAAACACCCCCCTCCCTCCCTCCCTCACCCGCTGAAGGAAAACTATATGTTTACTGTGCTTGCTGCAACACAAAAGCCTCTCTGCATAGAAGGAAAACAGTATATCTCGTACTTACTCGTTTGGTGGAGACCTCTGTCCTTTTCGTCCTGTCGGAGCTGCAGCAGCGGGTCGTTGCTGCCTGGCTGTCCCGCCGTTCGCCGGCTCTCCAGTCTGCTGCCGGGGGAAAGGGGGTTGGTCGAATACGCGCCTACGTGTGTATGTTTGGTGAACCAATGCCGGTGGTGGCAGCTGGGCAGAGCGCAGAGATATCAACCTCCAGCGCGCCGTGCATGCACAAAGGATGATCTAGGTGAGGGGTTACCAGAGCAGTAGCAGCAGCATCCTCACTCTCTGTCTGTCTGTCTGTCTGTCTCAGGCACATACAAACCTGTGTTGGTTCATCTCAATCAGCATTAGAAAAGATGTTGATGTTTGGATTCTGCCTTTAATACATAGATAAATAAACATATACACAATTAGATTTTTCAGCATAACATTCATTGGTATTACAAATATTTTTTTCCACACAATTCCCCTACAGTTTATTAAGATGCTACAAATATCTTTGCAAATAGAGCCTAAATATTATCCAATATAGATATAATACAAATAATGGATCAAATATACCATACACTAGGTCACTGAGACATCACTATTCACTACTAGAAGTGCCAATAGAAATATCATAATACTGGCATTTATTGAGGCATATTGCTAGTATGTGCAACATATAGTGCTGCTATTACAGCACTATACATATTACTCTGCTGATACAGAGAAATAACTAATTTTAACATAAAAACACAGATCAGTGATTGAACCCCTTCAAGCATCATTAACCATTTTAATCCAATAGCTCAAAACTAATAAAACTGCTGATACCATGGCATACAGCATATACACCCCCAACATGACATGATTAATTGACTGCCTAGAGATCAAACACAAATTGCATGTGTGTTTCTTATGGGTGTGTGTGCGTGCGTGTGTGTGTGTGTGTGTGTGTGTGTGTGTGTGTGTGTGTGTGTGTTGTAGAGCTTGTGCATACGTGTGTGTTTCCATGTGTGTTTGAGAGACCGGATTAGTGTCGGCTGTCTGCACCCTCTCCACCAGACATCCAGTCAGCAGGGATTTTAGGGTCTGAGCACAGAGAGAGAGAGAGAGAGAGAGAGAGAGAGAGAGAGAGAGAGAGAGAGAGAGAGAGAGGCAGTAACCCAATCCTAGTCCCAATCTGATTCCTAAACCAGACAGAATATTTCATTCATTAATGACACCATGTAAACTTGAGAGGCCTTCTGGCAACTGCCTCGACGTGTTTCATAGCAGGAGTTACCAAGTAAACATTTACAGAAACTAAAGACAGTTTGACACAACATTAACACTTATATTGACATTAACATGCTATTGTATGATATGTATTATGATTTTTAAGGGTAATGGTTAGCAATGTTGAAAATAGTTTAGGGTGATAGTCTTGCCTGCAGTTTTGTTGGAGCCTGAAAATTGGCAGAAATCCAATTTTAGGTCATTACAAATTGAGATATCTTCCATTTTAAATAACTAGTGCAGATTGTTTGGATATTACTGCTTGCAGCGTTGTCGGGAGGCGGCTGATTACCGGAAGTGCTGCTTGTAACATTCTCAAGATACATACAGACTGAGATTCCTTGCTTTATAGTTAGCTGGCACCTACTCTTAAACGAGACTAATGCCAAATTTCCACTCGAATCGACTCACTTTTGGTACCAGGTACTATTCTTGAATTCCGTTTTCCAATGCAGATAGACAGGGTACTATGTACAATGTACAATGTAGTCAGGATTCTTAGCTGATCGTCATAGCAACGGTGTGTGAAACTGCCCTGACAGCATCTTCAACGCAACACAAAGTGTGTTGTTTTGTTGGATCCCTTTATCGGCAAACAAACGCCTGCACTTTGTCATTTAACCATGTGTTGGTTTTGTGGGCTGGCATTAAACATTTCTGGGTAGAGAGAATTCAAAAAATATGATCGCTAAGGATTGTAGCTTGACTATTTAAAAATGGCAGATTTATGCATGATGTCACCCGTCACACAAGTGATGATTCTAGTGCGATTCTCTATGACCAATCAGTGATCTGTAGTATTTTAACTTCTCCTTCTTGCATCAGCTGAGCTTGCTTGGGGCCTGGAATGAGGTAGTACTAAAAAAAACTACCAGGTACTAACCACAACTTTTGCCAAAAAGTCAAAAACCAAAAAAAAGACGATTCCAATGGAGTCGAGTAGAGCCATGCGGTACCATGCAGTGGAAATGAGACGCAAGAGTCTACAGCCACACTAGAGGATGACATTGGTATTATGCTGATGCTTAGCAGGTCAAATGTTTTTCACATTCACCACCATAGATCAGCATGTTGACATTTGCTAAATAGCTCTTAAGAAAAAGTACAGCTGATCCTGATGGGAATGTCTTGAAGGTATTTTGTCATAAACCAAAGTATTTGAGACGCACATTTGACTTGATAATTGCACCAGATGAATTCCCAAACGTGAATGTTTGTGCCAAATTTCATGATTTTAATTTGTCCAGTAGTTGTTGAGATATTTCAAAAGTCCGGGGATCACCAAAGTCAGTACGATTCATTATCTGAGAACCATGTACCAAATGTTACGGCAATCCATCTAATAATTATTGAGACAATACAACTCTGTCAACCTCATGTTGGAGCCAGATGAAAACCAGGGGATCATTAGGATTCATCCTCTGAGGAACATGAATGTCTGTAAAATATTCACAGCAATCCATCCAAAAGTTGAGATTTCAGTCTGGATCAAAGTGACGGAGCGACTTAACTGTTTTCATGTTCATGATTAGTGTTTAGTTTCATGTTAGTCTGTGGTTGGCATGTGCACTTTGTGTAGTTAGATTCACTCATGTCTAGTCTCGTCGTGCACTTCCTGCTTTATTTTATACTTGCCTCTTGTCTCTCTTTCCAGATCCCTTTACTTCCTTCATTGCTGTGATTGTCTGCCCCGCCCCTGATTGTTTCCACCTGTGCCCTCTCACCTCATGTTTAAATAGTCCTATACAAATGTATGTATGTATGTATGTATACATATATATGTGGCTGTGGTTTGATTAGATTGGTTGACAGTGACTAAACTATGTACCAGCTGTCATTAGATTTGCGTTCAAATGTTACTGAATCCTAATTGGTGTAAAACAGAAATATGTTACACCCCCTTTTTCTCACTGCCCAGCCAACAAACACATACTGAAATCTGTCATGTGAACAATCACAACTGTCTACCTTAGAGCAGAACGTTTAGTATTCATGTAGGGCCACGCTGTTTGGTAAGACGCTGAGTAAATAGGGTGTTTAATGTTCTGTGACAAGAGAAGCAGAAGCACTGACATCAGTGTTGTCTCACTTGGGTGTGTTTTATTTGAACACAGCAGGTTAATATGGAAACACGTGACACGACAACTGGCTTTACATGAATGACAACTCCACCCTGCTCTTGGGTTTTGTGACCTTTGGTTTACTTTGAATTGGTGCCACTCCTATGTCATCAAAACCAACCAGAAAGGATATCTTTTAAACTTTCTCTCTTTGTTTCTAGGACAAACAGACTCACAAGTATCATGAATGTCAGACAGGTTTACAGATAATACTACAGCATAGACTTGACCTGCGCCACCGCAAACCAAAGGAAAGGCATACAGAAGAACACATGATGTCCAAAAGTTAGAAAAGTCCCATCTTATCAAAATGTATCAGTCGACACATACAGTACATACCCAAAGGTCTCCTCGTCTTGAATGTACCAATGTTTGCATGTTTTATCCCCTCAATCCCATATACCTTAAATAAATAAAAACTTAAAATCAGTTCTGGATACTTCTTTCTCACTGTTCCAGTCCTTGGTTTGCATTGATTTCTCTACAGAATGAAAATAAGTTTGTAGTAATCTGATCATTTATCTGTACGGTACATACATGAGTGGAAACCAGTGGCTGTCAGCAGCTGTATGAATAATATATCCTATAATATTAAATTAGTATGCAGGAGTTTGAAAATGACTGGCAAAAATACTAAAGGAGATAAGTTTATTCGCTTTCTTGCCGAGAGTGAGATGAGAAAATTGTAAGCACTCTTATATGTGTTAGTTATGAAGCTACAGCCAGCAGTCTGCATGAAGACTGGGACAATGGGGGGAAAGCTCGCTGTAGCTCCGGTGGTATCGATCTTCTCATGGAACTCTCAGCAATAAAGTCAATAAGCATATTTCCCAAAATGTCGAACTAATAAGTAAAAGTGATAAAGAAGAGCTTCTGTCCTCTCCTGTCCTTCGCTGCATTCTACAAAAGTTTCATGATTCCATTTTCTCCGTGCATTGGGTTCACTCAACATTAGGAAGTAGTAATTCCCTAACTAGAAGAAAATGGAAAACCAGATTCCAAATTCTTAAAAAAGCATAATGTAAAATACTCAATAAGTCGATAGGAAGTCTTTAGATGAAAGTTCTTGTCAGATGAATTCAGAATCCATAAATGAGACTTCAAAAAGAGGTTCTTCCTTTAGGACTGTTTCCATGAAAGTGAAGCCTGACGTGATGAAGACAAGGTGTGGATGGTGACTCAAGCTGGCAGAGGACAGGGACAATTTTCTCTCCAACCCTTCCTATCTTTTTCCACCCATCTGTCCATTTGGGACAATGTTAATGAAAACTTGGGTTCTATGCGATGGGATGATGAGCGTGATTTGTCCTCTTTCCTGCTTCTTGCCTTAGAAATTGGGAATTAGTTTTTTTTTAGGTGTGTTTGTTATGTGTCTGTGGGGTTAGTGTTCAGGACTGTAACTGGCTATTTAGTTGGTTGATGCTGTAGGTCTTTCTAGTGTGCTGGCAGGCATGTCCTTGTGGTTCCTCCATGTTGTTGAGAGCCCTGGGTCTGGAAATGTCAATGACAAAATGTAAGTGAAATGTAAACTTTTGATTGAAAATTTGTTTCCATTTATAGAGAACTTACCGTTGGGTCCCGTGGCAATGGTGCCTCCTATTTCTACATCATTCTGTCAAAGGGAAAGACAGAGAGGGTTAAAGGATAAGAAGTGCATAATGTTTGTACAGTATATTTGCCATCAGCCTTAGCTTCATATTTACGTTAGCATAACGACTGGAAACAGGGTGAAACAGCTGGCCTGGCTCTGTCCAAAGATAACAAATTCAGCATCTCTAAAGCTAACTAATCAACACACTGTATCTCAAGTGCAACACCAGGAATGTCTTCAAGCAGAAAGTAAGCAAATGCCGTGTTTCCCACATAAAGACTTTCCTCGAGCAGGATGCTCACGCCCGAGAGAACAATGCTATCTGCGATCGATTAAAGAGTGGCGGCATGCGCAGCCTCGGTTCTCGCTAGTTATGTTTAGGCAACAAAACTACTTGGTTAGGTTAAGTAAAAGATTGTGCTTTGGGTTAAAATAAGTACATTTGTTACGTATTTAAAATGAGTCAACTTTGAGTTGTGGTATCACATATTGCGTCTTATATTGCAGAGGATACATTTATATTGTAGTTACTTGAAAGCCTGTTGCATCTCAGAGAGACGCTAAAGGGTGCGTCGTTGTGGGTCGGTATCGACGGAGGTCGACTGACCTGGGACGTCGGTATTTGACGCCTTGGGAATGAGACTGGGCTGGTAATGCTTATCAAACTGAAGCTCAGGAATGTAACCGCAACTAGAGTATAAAACTTCTTCTACTTTTCACAACCAACAATTGATCCTTGGTTTTATATCATTGGAGATCCTCCTGCCACGTCTATTATGGTATCATTCATGGTTCCTTAACCTTTCGAGGTGGACGGCACATCAGAAAGAGTTGCAGGCGTCAAGCTGGGAAAATGTCTTACTGACAGTGGGAGTGTACTACACTTCCTGCATCAAGATGAAGTGCTGCAAAGTTGGTGATTCATCAGAATTGATGATTTTGCCCTTTGTGTTTCATTGCTTGCGAGTCCCTCTGCACTCCTTATATCAGGGCCCCATTGTGAGGCATAATACAATTTCCTAAGTGCATTACAACATATTATATTGAATGTTTAACATCTCAATTACATCAGACATTTGCAGGTATCATACCCTTCATAAAGTAGCCAATAATCTCCTTCTAAAGCTGCAGGATAGTGTTCGCTCTTCACCCTCCCAGAGCTGTAGTGTTGGACACAGTGGACACAGACATACAAACTGCCCTCTGAAAGTTTTTCCAGTTGTATGAGTTGTATGTAAATCTGAGAGCTTGTTCAGCCCTCCCTAGTCAATAACAATTTGAGGTATTTCTGAAAATACATTTGGAGACATTGTTATTCATACAGTATCTGAAATCAAATCTGATTTCTGTTACTGTTAGAAGGACATTTATCATTTATTTATACTGGTGTAACATCTGTTTCCACCGGACGTCTGTCTTTATCTCCAGGATCATTATTATTATCTTGAGTTATAGGTATTATAATTACAGAATGAAATAGTTATTAATGGATCTGTACTTCATACAAAACATTTGTCATTCAAGCTGACATCAATCATATTCAGAACTTCCGGAGAAAATTCTTTCTAATATTTTTGAGCAAAATGAGATATTTTCATTGATGGCCTAATCCATGTTCATGTGTGCCATGGGTTTGCATGGTTTGAATCTAATGAGGCTGTTTTATGAATGGAGTGAGGTCTTTAGTGACAGACTGATGGAAAAAGGGAGAGAAAGAACAGGAAACAGAGAGAGAGAGAGGAAGATGAAAACCCGGCAGTGCATACCGTTGTGGTGTTCACGTCATACGCGTTGCCACTCTTCCTGTGGATGACAAGAAGAAGAAAAAAAGAAAGCCAATCAAGTGTTACAATTACATGCCACATATGTGTGTGCTCAGTGTGTATGGGGACAAAGGTGCATTCAGTCCTATTTACATATGTCCGTCTGACACCTGTATTCTTTCTTACACACACGCACACACACACACACACACACACACACACACACACACACACACACACACACACACACACACACACACACACACACACACACACACACACACACACACACAGGCATTCCAGCTCCTTTGGTCACAGTCTCTTGCTCTAGCTCCAAAAAGTATGTATGTCTGTAATGGCCATCATCCTGCCCTCAGCACTCTCCTGTCCTGCTTCACTGCTCCATTCAATAATCCAGTGCAGGAAACAGTTAATCCTTATTCACACCTTAACTCCATTGGAGTCGACCTGACTGGCTCAGCTGAGCCATGGCTCAATGTTAAGACTTGAGACTAGACTTGGACTTGCTTTAACAAGACTTGTGACTTGACAAAGATTTGACTCGATTAGGACTTGATTTAGACTCACTCTAAAGACTTAATAGCAGCTCCTGTGCATTTACCAAATATGATCCACTGAATCAATTATTAGGCTATTACAATTATATTGATGGATCTCCCTCAACAACATAATACACAAAGTTTTCAGCGCTCAATAGTCGAACTTGAGATCACAAGTCACACTACTGCCCCTGAGGGACCAGGGTGCGACCTACGCGGATCTAACACACCTTAATGACAGTAGTGTATGTAATGAATGTAATGACAGTAAAGTCCTTGCATGACTCACAAAGCACAGCATCTGCATATTGTCTCAACTCAATCAACATACCACACCAGTGTTTTCCTTTCCCTTAAATATACAACAATCTTATGATTTATTATTTCCTTTTATCTCTACAGTCCCAGTCCGGTTTCAGGCCTCTGAGTGACAAAGAAGCTCTGGTATGCACAGAAACTGACTGCAGAAGATAAAGCTGTTGTTTCACCTCACAGTTCCTCTGTGTCACTGTCACTGGTATGTTTGGTATGGCTTAGTACTGAGCATGCAAACGCAAGCATGCATGGATTTGTATGAAAACACTGACCTGCGCTCACAAACACACACTCACTCCCACTCACACCCACACACACACACACACACACACACACAAAAATCTCATTGGGGTTACGTCAGGTAAATGAATGTTAATGATCCAAGCCCAACCCATTTTGCTCAACTACCTGAAAAATGATACCTGACTACACTTCTCTGCTTCCAGCTCTTTAAACAGGCAACACCCTTCACCAAACATCACTCATCAAGTCGGACAAGTCTCTGTTCAGTGCTGCTGAAAAGTGACGAATAGCAGTTAAAGCCTTACAAGTCCAGGGACAGAAAAATGAATCAGCCAACGTATTGTGAGCAGCAGCTCCAAAAAGGAGAAGACTTGTTTTATACTGGGCGGGAGCGTTGGTCACCATTACTCATACGTTAGGTGACGGTGTTCTTAATTATTTAAGCTCTCTTGAGTGGCAGCATTTGGGAGTCAAATGGTCAAAGGGATATTTCATAGTGTGCTCAAGGAAAACAGACATTACTCACACAATATACTCAAATTAATGTCACTTTTAATCACGTTTCCCTCACCTTTGACACCTGATGCAAATGGCGAGGAGAGTGACGCCGAGGATGAGGAAGACAACGAGGGAAATGATGCCCACCTCTGGGGATGAAACCCAACCCAACATGTCATATATCCGTGATGGAGGAAGCATTGTGTTCTGTAAAGGATGGTGAACGGTGTTAAGGCACACATTGTCAAAGATAAATTCACTCAACATATTCTTCCAGATACAATCTGATGATTTCCATGCAGCCTCTCATACATTGAAGTCCAGCAATTTTCAGATGAACATATTCTTTAAAAAGAAACCATAACGATACAGAATATAGCAAAAACATATAATACAGGGTTTGTAACTTACATTGTAGACTGCTTGACTGTAGCTCTGTCACCAACTGCTGTCAGTCATTCAACTGCCTTTACTTTATGTGGATCCCAGCAGCCAGGTGAATCAGGGAGGGACTCACTTCATTGGTGTCTTGTTTGTTATGAAGGAGGTGCTGACACAAGCCCACAAACAGCCCATTGTGTGTTTTTTGTCATCCCTCAATTACAACTGCACCAGAACGCCTCAGCACCTGAGATGTCTGCGGCTTCCAGGAATGTTGGAATTCGTGTTTCAGCCAAAGGTTTTGGTACAATAATCTCGAAAGATGGTGGTTGATTGAGGGAAAACCCAATAAATCAATACAAGAACATGTTCAAACTTATGGTGAAAATCCTCCTGTGGGGGAAACCTGAGAACTCAACCGACCACTGATGTAAATGTGTGTGTGTACGTAGCTGCCTGGCAGGGGAAAGTTGATTAGGCAGGCAAACACACACACACACACACACACACACACACACACACACACACACACACACACACACACACACACACACACACACACACACACACACACAGAAACACCTCCCTCTAGCAGCCGTTTACATTACTGCAAAAAATTGACAGCTCATCAAGGGCAATTTCATACTTGTATCTTTACACATTTGAAATATTTAGTCATTTTTGTTGTGTTGTATTCCTGAGCTATACATGAGATACATTATTTATCACAATCTTTCAAACACAGTAGCCTATTTCTGCTAATAATGAGGCTATAATATGACTGCATGGTCTTATATGGCCAGTTCCATTTATATTTTTAACTGCATGTTTGCTAGTAGTTGGATAAGCACTAAATAACTATTAAAATACATTTCCTGCTGTTGTAATACATATGCTTGTCTCTCCTTCTTGGTTGGCTGAAGCTACTGAAATGCTATCAGCCTGAAGTCTTAATTTTGACTGCTTGGTCATGGAATGAACAGAAACAGAACATTTATGTAATTCTGCATTCACGCTGTTCTAAAGTAATTAACCCTTACGAGTCCACTGTCACGCCGGCGGGATCAGATCACTTGAACATAAAAACAACATTCCGGCCAACATTACCGGCTGCTTCTGTGGAAAGTACTGGCTTGACACTTTCTGTCAGTCTTTGTTTCATGCAAATAGACCCAGTAAAAACGGAGATATGAGGATATAAAGTTGATACAAAACTGTTTTTGCACATGCAAATGTAACATGTGCTCATCCAGCTTGTTCTGCACCGCACGCCGACCCCCCAAAAAACTCTACACAGCGGACAGCAGAGCAACGCACAAAGTAAAGTCACAGAAGGAAACAGTAGCTCTCATGTTGCTGAGCACATAGAGCATGTAGACACACTCACATGAACTCTGGTTATATACTGTAGGTGAGGTTGTGCTGAAAAACAAGAAACCAAACATTGACATGCTAAACCTTTCTTAATGGGGTTTAGTAAGGCAGAATCAAAAGTATGCAAAAACGGCCAAATTAGCCCCAGACTCCAAAGGGCTACACACGTTTCATATACTTTCGTGCTACTGATTTACAGCAAGGAGATTGTTAGCTTAGCCACAGCTAGCTTGGCTTTTTCTGATGATAAAACAAATCCACCTATAGATCGTGTGCATGTGACGTCACGCTTATTTCCCAACCCGGAATTCAGCCATCTTGGTTGTATATACACAACCAAGACTGCGGCCGTTCACGTGTGAGTTGCTGCAACGCTTCGTAATTTTCTTTGTATTTAAACCTCTAAGATTGAAAGAAAATTCCAATCTTGTGTGCAGTGTATAATTGTAGTAATAACGCTACTCGTGACCCAGAAAAACGGTTCTTTAGATTTCCTAAAATCATCAAAAACAACGATCCACAAAAGAGGGATGAATTACTGTCTACCGAACGCCGTCAGCTGTGGTTTAGCAACATAACTCGTGAGGATTTAACAGAAGAAAAAGCACAATTCACCCGTGTGTGTGGCGTCCACTTTATATCTGGTAAGAGCTCATGCTAAAGCTATGTTTACGTTTACGTTAGCGAGGATAATATCGCCGCTCTTCTCACTCACAAACCACGGCTTGAGCGGTGTATCTCGAGCTCTTTGAGAGTGATTTACACGGGCATGGACGAGCACCCTGTCATCTTTCACTGGTTTGGTAAGAAGACTACCAACCCAGCCAGAAACAAAGAAATTATAAGCATCTAAGCTCTTGTATGCCTTTATTTGTGCGTTGGTTGCCCACAACGTTTGTAGCACAGGATAGTTCACAATATCCGGATATTTAATCGGTGGTAATGAATCTAAATCCTCAATATAATCCGACGGCTTTAACGTGTACGGGTCAAGGTCGCAAATTTGGACTTTTTCTCTGAATCTTGCCTTTGCAGAGGACTCCAGAGAGTCACAATACTTTGAAGAAGTCGGAGTTGTATTGCTGTTGTTGTTTGCTTTAGACGCCATTGTTGATTTGTATTCCAACCAACATGGCGTCGCACGCATACGTCACACAGTTTTGTCACGTGTTTGCACACGAAGAATCAGAAACTACTACAATAATAAATCAAACATGTTATCGCTCATTTGTTTACAAAAAAGAGTGGCATTGATGTCCTCTTGAATAAGTGAATATTCCAAAATGTAACTTTTTATTTAATAACATAAACGTTAAGATTTGTAAATGCGGAGAAGAATTGCCTTGATTTGACCCAACACACACATCCACTTCTCTTTGTCAGTAATGACACCGACACCAAGTAACACCATCACCCATTACTTGTTTAACAGCCCCATTCTGTCATAATGATCTTCTGAAGCCCTGCAGATCAGGCAATCTATAGCTCTCAGCAAGTTTCATTTGTTCCTTTTCTGAGACATGTATGAGATTTGCTCGGCAGCACAAAACTAAATCAATAGCCACACTTTCACCGCAGGGGGAAAGGAAGCCTGCAGCAATCATGGCCAATTTCAAATATTTGTATCCTGAAAGCACATCATTCATAAAAGAATGAAACAAGCTAACAAACAATCTTTATTTGTGTGCAAATTGAAAAAATAATAACTTTCCTGATGCTAGCTGAGCTGAGTGGAGCGATATGAATCTCACAATGCTACAGGGTTCACTGACCCACTGCTGGCCCAGTGCTGCTTTTCATTCAGACTATCTCAAATTATTTATTAATTTTCCTATAGTCTTTCTCAAACATTTTTGCTCTTCTGTGCTGACTACCACGTTTCACTATTCAATTAAATATTTATCTTCAGCTGTACTAGTAAAGGCAAAAAGAGGCCAAATAATCTTTTTTATCTTGGCTCAAAGACTGTGAACAATGGGGATCAGGAAGTCTGGCTCTACACAAAGGTCACCTCTGAAGGTGTGTTCAGACAGACATGATTGCACGTCTCCCAGGCCCTGTTCGGACCTGCCGTTAACATTCGTCTTTAGTGATCTGATCACAAGTGGACAGCTCTAAGTAGGTCAGTTCATACCTGGCATCTGAATGCGTCTCCACATGCGTCTTAAGTGACCACTTGTGATCCGATCTCAATTCCCCACGCTACATGCAAATAAACACAAAATAGTTTTTGGTATTGGTGTGTGTGTATACATATGAGTTGTTACTAATAATGTAAACCATACATTATTAGAGAAACATGCAATGAATAATGAAAACACGCTGCCTACAGTCTTTGTCTGTGTGCTGATGGCCATACTTTTTGGGTACATTTTATGAACCTAAACATATAAGGGTCTACCGGCGGTCCCCAGGGACCTCTGTGCCACCAACACTATTGTTTATTGTCCTGTATTCACTGTTGTTGTTCTGTTGTGTTGCCTTTTGTCTTGCAATAAAACATTTATCTTGGCGCTAATCTAAGCTAACGGAGAGATATGAGGGTTATCGACCTTCTCGTTCAACTCTCATCAAGAAAGTGAAGAAGCACATTTCACTTAAATGTTTTTGGGAAAAATTTTCCTTTAAAGTGAGTCCTGAGGTCTGACTCACCAACACTGACACTGGGCCATTCTGAAACTCATCCCGAGGGTATTTACAAACACAAGGTGTGGCTACATTACTGAAATACAATATCAGCCACAGGCAAAACCACAGACACAAACTGACAATAGCCTGGTTTCCCCAATATAGATAAACAGGGTCAACAAGATATATTTGTGTTTAACATGAGTGTCTAGTATTTACCAAGGTTTTGAAACATTTTCTATTTTCCTCTAGATTCTTTTTATCTACAGCGCTTGGCTTTATATATATATATATATATATATATATATATATATATATATATAT
>NC_041378.1:17328593-17356093 GCF_900634415.1 Cottoperca gobio | reverse complement strand
AGATTGGAAGAGGTGAGCTGCCACACTGAAAAACAGATAAGTGAAGGAAGACACCAGATAGAGGCACAGAGGAACAAAGGCTGCGTCCAATGTGTACCCCAGGGCGTCTACGTTGACCCACCAGCGGAGCAGCAGCACAGGACCGACCAACAAGTGAGTCCACGCGTTCAGGGATTCATTGTGTATCTGGAAGAGGCTGAGGAGGTAACAGCACCAGTGCTGCTGGACGGGACGGTAGCCTGACAGGATGTAGGGCTCTCGGAACAGAATAGGGACCTGGGAGGCGGCGACGGTGGGTAATGGAAGGGAGGTTGAGATGAGGTCTAAGAAGCGGGGCAGGCATCCGAGGTGCTTGATGCTTAGGGTATAGATGATGAGCCGCTGCAGAATGTTGCTCAACATTTCTGGGTGATGGGTGGTAAGAAGAAGAGGAGGTGGAGTACAGACAGAGGACTGCTGGACAGAACATCCAGTGGGAGATACAACTGAAAAAGAGACAAAAGAGAGTTCACTTCATACGAGAGGATGCCACACGGAATTGAATGAATATTTGTAAATGTTATGTTTAGACACCACACAAACCAGACTGGAGCACATTTTGTGAAATTTCGATTTGGAGAATTTTTTTGTAGGCCACAATTAATGCAAATAAGGTTCTAAAAGTGAATTAAAAAAGCATCAAAAAGAGTGCAGGGGTGTCAAACTCATTGTCCAGTTTGATCTCAAGGGGCTGGACTCGTAAAACCATTGCATAATAACTAGGGCTGTCGAATTAACGCTTTCATTTCGATTAATTAATCACAGAAAAAATAACGCGACAAAAATATTAACACAGATTAATCGCGCTCCTAGATGCCCCTGACTTTTGCTCCGATAGCACCTCGCACAGAGCTCCGACAGCATCCCCCCCATCGCACGGAGCTCTGACAGCAAATATTGATATATGCGATTAATCGCGATGAATTAATCACAAAGCTTGTAATTAATTAGATTAATTTTTTTTAATCGCTTGACAGCCCTAATAATAATAATAACCTATAAATACCAACACCTAGTAATGCGGGCACCTTACACCACACCAACTAAAGAGGGAGATATTGAGGACCAGGTTAAGTTATCCCTGGCCTCACAAACCATTTACAGATCAAACGTTTTAGCAATGCTTTAGCAATAGGGTTCTACCAATATTTTTTTAAGATAGAACTGAAACAGATTGTTTTGTAGTGAAGCTTCAAAAAAAACAAAAGACCACAATGACTATTCTTTGTTTTTTTGAAAGAACTGTATTCTGGTCAGGGTGGAAAAGCATCTGAAGAAGCATTTTACATGAAGTAAGCTACTCACTGTTCACTGGCACCTCTTAGCTTTCAGAAGTGCATCAATATTACGTGTATAGAAATATCATTGCATTTTATTTGAAATGAATGAATGACTTCTCTACCATTTTCACACTTTCCTAAGGCGGGCCGGTTCTGGCCCACGGGCCGTATGTTTAAAGCCCCTGAAATAGACTAATAGAGCTTGTTGATAAAAATATATAAATGTGCCAGGGGAGGATCCCCGGACCCTCCGACAGAGGTCTGAATGTTAAGTGGCCCCTGAGTATCCCTGATGTACAGCATCACATGTTAATGTTTTCATTTGACATATCGGTCCAGATTGAATTTATTTTTCTCATTTTCACCTGCAGTCTCTTGGCATATTACGATAACGAATTTACAGTCCACACAGTAATAAGACACATACACACAACACAGGAAACATTACAATCGGCACTCTTTTCTATAGAAGTCGTGTAGACAGGAAAGCAAGTATGTAGTCAAACCTGTAACCATCACCCTCCTTTTATGACACATTCAGAGGCACTGAGAGAGGAATGTAAACTATTGTTGTCACCAAGGTAAATATTCACCAATGGAGGAAGACGGACAGGCACCCATCTGAGGTTATACTGCAACTGAAAACAACTGGATCCCCTCCTAATGGGTGATAATGACCATTTCCCCCTCAATCGACCAATCAATCATTCCGCTGACTCTGAATACCTGCACATTTAGACCTTCAAGTTATTATGGGAGTTTTTAGTTGATCTTGGAAAAACAAGTTTAGTATTCGCCTGTGGGGTTTATACTACTGGAAAACCAGAGCATTTTAGCCCATAAAGAAATAATATAGAAGAATGAAATGCTATTTTACGTCAATCTACCTTGATTTTGCGACAAAAGACTGTCAGTCAAATGCACAAAAACACACATTTCACACACCTTATCCGTATGTCAACACAAAGTGGCTAAAACAAACCTTTAATTTGCAATAATGCGAGTCCAAATGAATTTGCGGTGTAAGGTAGTCTATGATGTGTGACTTTTGTGATAGGATGTAAGAATAAGGAACATCAGCTCACCTGCTTGTATCGACACACACCTGTTGCCTTTCTGGAGTCGCAGGTCTCGGTAAGAAGAACAAAACAAGCCTAACAATACTGTAGGATTTCCTCCTGAAAGTGCAAATATCTACTTAACAGCAACATGTTGATCTAAAGAGATATCCGGAGGCTGCAGGAAGGAGAAGCTAAAAACACAGCTGACCCGACAAGCCGGAGAGTCGGGAGCGCTGCCGGGGGTATGACCAGAAGTCGGACATTTATAGGCGCTTTTACTTTGACAGCCACATTTAATATAATTATTAATTAATTAATTAATTAATTATTAATATTATAATTATAATTAGTTTTAGTTCACATTATTAGTTTTTTCTATATTTTTTCAATATAAACTTGGAATGTCATTGTTTACATTGACAAAAAATCTGGCAGCCCAATATATTTATTTACTTCAAGTAGCCGTCAGTTCTGCGTTGACGTTTATGGTTCTGGTTTTGTGGGATCACCGTTTCTAAATAAAAGCACTGATTTGTTTTGGTTTCACTGTGAGCTAGTTTTAATGACATCATGTTATAATTCAATAGTTATACACTTTAAGAAAAAATATAACTCATGGATAATGAGGGATTTAATGATACAAGGTTGCTAAAAATAATTATTTTAGCAGTGATTTGGACCAAACAATACATTTAATATTTGAAATCTTTATTTGTCATTTTGTCACACTCACACATAACATATATCATACAGCCGATAACACTGTGAGATATTGAACTGTAAGAGTATCTGTAGTGTAACTGTACTGAAGCTGTGGTGAATGTATAAAATGAATGAAGAAAAGAAAAGAAAACTGATTAAATAAAACAGGGAACTGGGAACAGCATAAACATCTCAGTGCATACATGCCTCACAGATGACAGTCACATGTTTGGGCTGTTGCACCTTTTCTTTTTTGTTAACATTATATTTATGTTAAAATTTGTTATTACTGTTATTCCCTGACAAATGATGTGTTTCATTAGTTATTAAATTGAAAAAATCATAAAAGTCACCGTTTATGTCGCCATCTCCTGGACAAATTGACAAATGCTTCCTCCTGTTTAACAGCCCGCCCCTTCCCTTCCTGCTTCATTTTCGCGCGAATTCTCAAAGGCGGTGGCGTCACGTGATTTCACAGCGCATTCTATTGGACAGCTGTACGTTTACCCGCCGACAATGCTAAATTTACGTGCCGAGTTGACCAATTACGTTTTACTCTCTACGGGTACCCGGCACGTATTGGCGCGAAAACTCTTCAGTGTGTAGTTTGACGGCAGCAGAGCTTGCACCGTGCCAACCTCTGTCCAATATTTAAAGATTTTAAAGTATAATAAATAATCGCTTATAATGGCAACCGACTTCGTAGATGACCGGGAGATGATAGAGGCGCAGAGGGATTACCTGGACTTTCTGGACGACGATGTAAGTCTAACTTTTATCCGGTTAAACACTTTGTTGTGGGATGAAAAGAGAAAGCATGCGGTCACAACAAAAGAACTACCCTTCATTTATTTAGTTTGCAGGAAAAATAGCTGTTGACAGTTAAATTACATCAGTTCGCCAGCGCAAGACGTTTCTATGGGGATTGGTGCAACTGTTGAGTATAATTGTGTTTAACGTTAGTTCGCCGTTAACTGGTGCATCGGCCTTCTTAAGCTCAGTGAAATCCTTATCAAATAGTTTTGGAATTAAATAAAAAAACGCTATCCCTTCTGCTCGTTCTTTTGCAGCAAGACCAGGGGGTTTACCAAAGCAAAGTCCGGGACATGATCGGTGAGAATAAAGCTCGACTCATCGTCAACATCAACGACCTGAGGAGACGCAACGAGGCCCGCGCTGCAAAGTAAGGAAGGGCATCATGTAGACTCCTATATGTCATTTCCAGGACTTAATACTTTGTAAAATATGCTAAAATTGTTTGGGAAAGCAATGTCAACTGATCTCAACATTTGGCCACGTATGTTCTGTGGATCAGTCATTGTCTTCTCACACAATATACTTCATTGCATAGAATAATTGTTTGTTGGACTCTGAGCAAGGTTTACACCTTACAGTCTGAAACATTCTTACCTTGTTTCGTATGGCCAGTATTCATATTCATATATATATATTTGTTTAGAGTTATTGAGCACATGAAGTAAATGGTGTTGTCGCATGTCATAGAGGCTCTTACACATCTTGACCAGTGGAACCAACAGACTGAGACTCTTAGTGTTTTGGTGTGCTGTTATTCCTGTATACGACAACAACAAAAGCTACAGTCCATGATTCAGATTGTTTTATTGTCTCTGCCAGGCTGATGAGCAATGCCTTCGAGGAGCTGCTGGCGTTCCAGCGTGCTCTGAAAGACCTGGTTGCCTCTGTGGACGCCACATACTCCAAGCAGCATGAGGAGTTCTTCATCGCCCTGGAGGGCAGCTTCGGCACCAAGCACGTCACCCCCAGGACCCTGACCTCCCGCCTGCTGGGCACCATGGTGTGTGTGGAGGGCATCATCACCAAGTGTGAGTTGATTGTTTATTTCCCTTCCCTTCTTTGTGCTCTACTGATCACTACTCTTTGACTGCTTTGCACTTGATGTAATGTTTGTTTCAAAATGTTTCCCTTTCAAAGGGTGTGTGACATATCTACTATTCTCGATGCATTGCGGCTTGTTTTACGTGGGATGTAGTAAATTACTACATCACCAACATATCATCACACGGTTTTTTAAAGCTGCAGGCATGAGACTCTCCTTGGCATTCCACTTCTCCCAGCTTTCTCCCTCTCTCGCACGCACGCACGCACGCACGCATAGACACACTCTCCTTGGCATGTGTGTGTGGGGTGTTTTTATATCTGGAGGGAAGCAGAGAACAGGGAAAGAACCTGGAAAGAGCGAAAGAAGTGAAGTACCAAAACAAGTTTATACGTGTGAGGTCGGAAACGGTAATAGAAGATGCCAGCCTCCATTTATTAAAAAATATATATTAAAAAATGTTGTTTTGCGGTACATGTAGGCCTATAGACTCGGTATTATGCTAAGTGTTTGAGAACTGACTTCAAAATAAAAGTGATGGTGATGGGCAATTTCACATTCATTCATTAAGTCAGTCTGTCAATAATAAATGCAAATTAAAAAAGTTATTCAAATTTAATAAAGAATTAATTTCCAAATACCAACCAGGTAATAATCACACGCATCAAAGAGTTAAATCAAACAGATTAATTTAGAGGAAATATGGATTTATCGAGATGTAAATCGCTGCATAGCTTAAAAACATTGCCAACATTCATAAGCCATTTTGACCAGCCATACTTTCAAGGTAATGAGGGCATGTATATCATTAACCCCTTCACATTCTTCTTCAGGTTCTCTGGTGCGGCCTAAAGTAGTGCGCAGTGTCCACTACTGCCCGGCTACCAAGAAGACAATGGAGAGGAAGTACACTGACATGACCTCGCTGGATGCCTTCCCCTCCAGTGCTATCTACCCCACCAAGGTAACTATAATATATATCCATATGCTTACCCATTTGGCTCATGTTTCCCTGCTTTTTTCTTTTTTACACACATCACTTTACTACCCTGGTTTGTATCTCTCTTTACAGGATGAGGAGAACAACCCTCTGGAGACAGAGTTCGGTCTCTCCGTCTACAAGGACCATCAGACCATCACCGTGCAGGAGATGCCAGAGAAAGCCCCCGCTGGCCAGCTGCCTCGCTCTGTGGACATCATCCTGGACAACGACCTGGTGGACCTGGTCAAACCGGGAGACAGAGTGCAGGTCATAGGAACTTACCGCTGCCTGCCCGGCAAGAAGGGAGGCTTCACCTCTGGCACATTCAGGTGAGATGGGATAAAGTGTGAGCCAGAGCCGCTGAAGAAACTCTTGTGCTTTTATTATTAAATTCCCGCTCTTTTCTACTCAGAACCATCATGATCGCCTGCCACGTCAAACAGATGAGCAAGGAAGTGTCCCCCAACTTCTCATCGGCTGACATAACCAAAATCCGAAACTTCTGCCTGCCTGGTAAAATGGTAAGGCTTCGATCTTTCTGCCTGGTTGCTAGCGGCAGCTCAAGCTTATGAGAATGATCTATGGAAACGGCACAATCATGGCTAGAAGAAGGGAGAACTCGATAAACAGCCTGCAGTTCAATCACTGTCGCTGACACATGACTGTTCGGCTCAATCGAGTCATTAATGTCTTCCCAGTCACGCAGTTGAGCACAGAACTTGATGTTCTTTACAGGATCTGGTTAGTGAAACGGTTAAGTTTTGCCGACATTTTAAATGGGACAAGTGTTTTTGGTGAAATATCACTATTTTAAAAAGAGTTGGTTACGTTTCCTGACTGATGCGTTCGTCACGCATGATTCGTTCAAAGACCATTGAAAATCTGAAGATAATTTATCTTCTTACAATTTGTAGCTAAGATCAATGGGGTCATTTAGTTTGTTGATTTGATAAAAAAAAAAAAAAAAAAGAAAGCAAGCACATGCCTTTCAGACTCTACGGAGGGTTGTTGGGCTCAGAAAAATAAAAGATCCCTTTTCTGTTTTTCCTCAGGATGTGTTTGAACAGCTGGCTCGCTCTCTGGCTCCCAGTATCCATGGCCACGAGTACATAAAGAAGGCTATCCTTTGCATGTTGCTGGGCGGCGTGGAGAAGGTGCTGGAGAATGGATCGCGCATCAGAGGAGACATCAACATCCTGCTCATCGGTACCAGTTTCTTTTTCTGCTAATGAACCTTCACATTGTTTATCTTTCATCAGTCCAGGACTAATACGCTGTTTGCTGCAATATCTAGGATGCGTTTGGGTGGTTAACGTCCAGTATCTACTTTACCAGGTGATCCATCGGTAGCAAAGTCCCAGCTGCTGCGTTATGTGCTCCACACAGCACCCAGGGCCATCGCCACCACTGGCCGAGGCTCCTCTGGAGTGGGTCTGACTGCTGCAGTCACCACTGACCAGGAAACTGGTATGACACACAAACACACCACTGTGCATGAAAACACTGTCGCACAAGCATTTTCAGCGTTCACTGTAGCTCACACGTCGATTTTCTGTCGCAGGTGAGCGTCGACTGGAGGCGGGTGCCATGGTACTGGCTGACCGCGGCGTTGTGTGCATCGACGAATTCGACAAAATGTCCGACATGGACCGCACAGCCATCCACGAGGTGATGGAGCAGGGCCGCGTCACCATCGCCAAGGCTGGCATCCACGCCCGCCTCAATGCCCGCTGCTCTGTGCTGGCAGCTGCCAACCCCGTCTACGGCAGGGTGAGGGACTAATCTAATAAAGACTTGGGAGTATTATGATAAAAAAAACATTTTCAGAAAACGGCCTCAACGATGTGTATTGTAAGAAAAGAAATGTGTCTTGCCTTGTTACTCTTTTTCCTCCTCTCTAAAAGTGTTATTCCTGCTCTGTGTTTGCAGTACGACCAGTATAAAACCCCCATGGAGAACATCGGCCTCCAGGATTCCCTGCTGTCCCGTTTCGACCTCCTCTTCATCGTGCTGGATCAGATGGACGCCGAGCAGGACCGCGAGATCTCAGATCACGTGCTGAGGATGCACCGCTACCGCAACCCCCGTGAGCAGGAGGGAACAGGTACGGTGCACCGGGACTTCTTAAAACTGCATTCCGTGTGCTACGTTGGTATTTATTTAAAGACCTTTCCTTGCTTTGTTTTTAGCCATGGCTATGGGTGGGACAGTAGACGTCCTGGCTACAGAAGACCCAGACTCAATAGCAGAAGAGCACGAGGAGCTGCAGATCTATGAGAAGCACAACAACCTGCTGCATGGAAGCAAGAAGAAGAGGTATGCACCCTGTGTCTGACTTTGCAGGGATATATATATATATATATATATATATATATATATATATATATATATATATATATATATATATATATATATATATATATATATATATATATATATATATATATATATATATATATATATATATATATATTCATTCATTCATTCACAATGCACTTTTCACATTGAACAGGTGCTCTTTTATTAAATAAACTAAACGTTTATGTCATTTATGTGCACGTTTCAGTTGCTTTGCGTATTTACATTCTCTCCACTGCTTCGCGAAGGGCGGAGCGCCGCTGAACGGTTTCAGTGAGTAAAATAAATGTCTCCTTTTGTTTCAGGGACAAGATTGTGAGTAAGGAGTTCATGAGGAAGTACATCCACATCGCTAAGGGTGTGTCGCCTGTGCTGACAGAGGAGGCAGCCAATCACATCGCACAAGAGTATGCAAGGCTGAGGAGCCAGGAGCAGATGGGTGCTGATATCGCCAGGGTGAGCAGCAGCACAAACACACCTTATGCCTTTGTCTTCTCAGTACATGTGTGTGAACAGAGGAGCAAGAGGTGTTTTCACAGGTGTGACATTAAGGATCTGTTCTATCCACTCAGTCTCACTAAGATTTTACGCCCTCAATGTCAATTTTCCTCCCTGGTATTAAAAATGGTATCGAATGTCAATATTGTTCCATATATTTTATTGAAGTTGGAAATTCCAGTATCGTGACAACACTAGTAGAAAGGTGTATGGAGCTAAATCCTATAAATGTAAAAAAATTAATTCAAATAAAAAATGGCGAGCAGGTTGTCCTGGTGCAGCGGACGCCATCGAAAGCGCCAAACGAACATTAAGCTACTTTCAAAGTGCTATGTGGAAGAAGGAAACGTTGAGTGTGGTTGAACGGCAGACTCTTCATAGTTTATTGCTCTTGTACTGCCACAGAGTACGGTTTTTACAGCCAATGGCGGAAATATGGTGTATAGAAAGTGTTAAATCATATAACCCATATATCATGAGGTACCTACGTTTCCTGAAGGCAACATGGTTGAGGAAGGTCCTCAGCCTTCTTTGTTTTGCTGTCACTCACATTTCAACGCCCCTCTCAGCTGAAGCCCCGCCCCCCACACCAGATCGGGGCCAAAAGTCTGAAAGTGAAGAAGAAGAAAATATTTGAATCTGAAAACATAAAATCTGTACATGAAAAAAACAAGAACTCAAATATAAAAATATATATGAAAATGTTTTCAAAAGAATTACAGAACTGAATCAAAATGAAATTCAACCTGAAAAAGTGTTCATACACTTTTTAGCTTGAATATACTATTTTTCATTATTGTATCAAAACTTTCAGTTTATATATTTTTTTTCTTCAGCTCCATAAAGGTGCAGAAACACAACTGCTAGAACTCGATGTGTTCGACCACACAAGCGTGCTCTGACCTTGTCCCCTCTCCTCCTCAGACCTCTCCCGTGACGGCCCGTACGCTGGAGACTCTGATCCGTCTGTCCACCGCACACGCCAAGGCCCGGATGAGCAAAGCCGTGGAGCTGGAGGACTCGGAGGTGGCTGTGGAGCTCGTTCAGTTTGCTTACTTTAAAAAGGTCTGCACTGCTGTGTTTGCTGAAGAATGGAACAATGTTTTTGCTCCCAATCACGGACGTAAAGTAACGGCAAAGAATTCTGCGGGAATACGTTAAAGAATCTGGATTTTCCTCCGCAGGTTCTGGAGAAAGACAAGAAACAGTCGAGAAAGGAGCGGGACTCTGGTTCAGAAGAGGAAGAGGAGGCGTCCACTCAGCATTCACAGAAAACTGCCAAAAAGAGGTAAACACTTTGTGTACGCACAGGCACACGTTTTACACACACTTTGATTTTACGGCTGTCATTAATAGCAATAACCTGTTTGTCCTGCAGGGGGCGCAGTGGCTCTCAGGGCAGCGATCCCTACAGCCCGTACGACTTTGGTGAAGAGCAGGCTGTTCCTGAGTGTAAGCATCACTACCTTCACACACCGCTGTACTTACAAACTGAGAATGAGTTCAGTTGTGTCTGGACTGAGCATGGAGAAACATGTATATCTACTTTTCTTTTAGACTGTGTCTTTTAGAGCCATGCTCCTTTTCTGAAGGATAAAATGCAGAATAAGCTGTTTGCATATGATACATGCATGATGCATAAATACTCTTGCACTGCAAAGATTTATGAATTTTACATAATAAAAGTGCCCAAAATATATTTGTATTTACAGTTATTTATAAATGCTCAGGTTTTGGAGCCGTTTCCAGCGGTGTTTTATAGCATGCAGCTTCTTCCTGTATGCAGTGGAGTTCTCACATTGTGGTTATTCTGCTCTTTAGTTCAGGCCGGCACCCCCAAACCAGCCAAGTCACTGCGGGAGGCGGAGCCCATGGATGCCACGTCACAGGAAGGCCCCGAGCTGTCTGCAGAGAGGTGGGTGATGCCTTCAAGGGCTCAATATATTATAGATATGTTTACATGATCAGCTGCTACCTGCTATACATGAGAAGAAAGTGATTCCTGGGGCTGGAAGTGATGTAGTTCAATTTAAAGATGAAGGAGTTCTATTCTATTAGTTGCCATCAGAGACTTTAGTCCTAAAGAGCCCCTCAAGTTTGAGCATAATCCCTCCAGTGCCATAATATGTTGAATCTGTGGAACTTCATGACAGAAGTTGCTGTGAAATGTAATGAACTCTGTTTTCCTCCACCAGGTTGAAGGAGTTCAAGTCGTCGCTGTTCGCAGTGTTCCAGTCTGCACACGCTCAGTCGGTGAAGAGGAACACGTTGATGGACGGCATCAACAAGGAGCGCGAGAGTCGCTTCACGGAGCCCGAGATTCGCGCCGCTTTGGCTCGCATGCAGGACGACAACCAGGTGATGGTGGCCGATGACATCATCTTCCTCATCTGAGGGGCCGACTGGTTCTGAAATTGATTACAAGAACTTTGAAAGAAACGGAGATTTATATCCAAATGTACACTTATTTTTTTCCCCACCCGATATTGGACGCCTCGTTTGTATTCATGCGTCCTTTTGTTTCCTCTCACTTTCAAAACAATGGAGTCAAATAGCGCACGCGCAAAAAACACTCTGAGCCCTGATCTCTAATCTGCAATTCCACTTGTGAAGCAGCGCTAATTATTTGAAACGGTTTATTCTCATGATGGATTTGGCTCCTGTTATGCAGATTGATCCATTTGATGAAACCACCAACCAGCCAGCATTGCTTCACCACCATAAGGACGTTATTACGTAGTTTTACCAACACTACTGATGTCTGGGTCTGTATATAGTTGAAGAGAAATTGTAACTGTAGTTGTGTATTAAAAAATTAAATGTAATGAGAGTGCTACGTTACAACATGTTACTTCACTTGTTCCATCTGTCTTTTTTAGGGGGGACCGGGATCTTTAGGGGGAGTTAGCAGGGCAATAGAAAATGCCACTTGAAAGCTGAGAACCTGAAGATTAATTTGAGATGCAGCTCTGCTGAAGTTTCCCTAGTCATACATCTCTAATAGATGTTTTGGTTAGGTGCATATTCTAAATTTGAAAGTTTAGTGTACAAGAGCTCAGCACATTATGATAGAAGTATATGATATCCATTCCCTTTCTCCATTATGTCTCATAAGTTGTTGCAGGTATCTTTGGGTTAATTCCATTTGTGATTTTGTGTCATTTAACCTTTTTTTTTTTTTTTTTCTTTTAAACCACTCAAACTGATAAAAATGGTCAAATCCCACATTCAGAGACCAGGACCTCGAGTAACACATATACAAATGTATGCTGTGATTTGCTATCAAAAAATTCTGAAATTTGGAGATTTCTGCAATAATTGCATACTTGATGGCGAGAACTTCCGTTCTGGTAACTGCTAAAAGAAATCCAGCATTGTCAATAAACCTTAACCAATAAGCCATACATCATCTGAAAGGTCTCAGGTTTGTGGTTGTAAAGTTTTAGAAGGCTGTGATTATCCTAGAGGTCACAACAGCTCATTGTATAATGGTGTGGTCAAGTTTAAAAAGAAAAGAAAATGGTCTCATTACAATGACATAGCGACAATGGGGACTAGCATCATCCCACATGAGCATCGTTGAATCCACAAGAGTCTCAGCTTTGCAGTCAATTCCAACACTGTATAGGAACCCCCATCATGTAGAACATTTCTAATACACCATTTTTTTAAATGGGCAGAAAAACTCATTTATACTGCTTATATGGGGAACTTTGTGTATACTCAGAAGAGCTCTTCTCAAACGGTGAACCCTCTTCCTGCTTCTGTACCAGTTGTTTTTCTTTTTATACCAGTATGTTTACAAGAAACATTTCATGTGAAACCCCCCAATGAATCCAGTCATGGCTTTGTGTGGGAGGCAGGGGTCACAAGGTTCTTACATGTCCTCACAGCTTCCACCATCCCCCTCACAGCTTCCTGACCCCAGTTATAGTATAGTTATAGTTCATCAGGTTTACCCCCAGAGGGATTATATTTCATGTTGTGGCGGTACACAGCATCGTACCACCCACACATCGTAGACCTACAGCATCTGACTTGTGACTCCGTAATGTAACTTAACTGTGGCTCTGATCAGTCTGAACATGAAGCAGAGACTCGCTCAAGGGGTTAACCAACCCCAGACAGGAGCAGGCAACTGTAGCCGCCATCACCCACCCACGGCTGACTCATATCACAGCCTGCACCTTCCTCGCATTTCACCTCAACAAAGACCAAGTTTAGTTTAGTTTTTTCTTTTATAATAAAGCTGCTATATAAAGCTGGTTTTATATATAATATATATAAAACCAACCTATTATATATATATATTATATATATATATATATATATATATATATATATATATATATATATATATATATATATATATTATAATACATTTTATATTATATATTATAATATGTATATTATATATATATATATATTATAATACATTTTATATTATATATTATAATATGTATATTATATATATATATATATATATATGTATATATCATAATATTATATATATATCATAATAATAATTGGTAACTACCCAACATTATATAAGTAAGTGCAGCTGAGATTTGCTGCTTTTCCTTTTAATTATTGCAATATTTCATTTAATATTAAATCATTTAAATGTGTTTCTAATCATTTAGAATGTTTACTATTGGTTGGACAAAACAAGCAATTGTGAATTTGAATACATGACTGACCGGGTCCCCGGGTGATACTGTGGGAGGTGCTGCCGGAGTATGGGGTGAGGGGGTCACTTCTGAGGGCCATCCAATCCCTGTACGCCCAAAGCGAGAGTTGTGTCCGGATACTCGGCAGTAAGTCGGACTCGTTTCCAGTGAATGTTGGCCTCCGCCAGGGCTGCGCTTTATCACCAATCCTGTTCATGATTTTCATGGATAGGATACCGAGGCGTAGTCGTGGAGGAGAGGGGTTGCAGTTCGGTGACCTGAGGATCTCATCGCTGCTCTTTGCAGATGATGTGGTCCTTATGGCATCATCGGTCTGTGACCTTCAACAGTCACTGGATCGGTTCGCAGCCGAGTGTGAAGCTGTTGGGATGAGGATCAGCACCTCAAAATCTGAGGCCATGGCTCTCAGCAGGAAACCGGTGGATTGCCTACTCCGGGTAGGGAATGAGCCCTTACCCCAAGTGAAGGAGTTCAAGTACCTCGGGGTCTTGTTCGCGAGTGAGGGGACAATGGAGCGAGAGATTGGCCGGAGAATCGGAGCAGCGGGGGCGGTATTACAGTCACTTTACCGCACCGTTGTGACGAAAAGAGAGCTGAGCCTGACGGCAAAGCTCTTGATCTACCGGTCGATCTTCGTTCCTACCCTCACCTATGGTCATGAAGGCTGGGTCATGACCGAAAGAACGAGATCACGGGTACAAGCGGCCAAAATGGGTTTTCTCAGACGGGTGGTTGGCGTCTCCCTTAGAGATAGGGTGAGAAGCTCAGCCATCCGTGAGAGACTCGGAGTAGAGCCACTGCTCCTTTACGTTGAAAGGAACCAGTTGAGGTGGTTCGGGCATCTAGTAAGGATGCCACCTGGGCGCCTCCCTAGGGAGGTGTTCCAGGCACGTCCAGCTGGGAGGAGACCCCGGGGAAGACCCAGGACTCGGTGGAGAGATTATATCTCCTCACTGGCCTGGGAACGCCTCAGGATCCCCCAGTCGGAGCTGGAGGATGTGGCCCGGAGAAGGGAAGATTGGGGTTCCTTACTGGAGCTGCTGCCCCCGCGACCCGATCCCGGATAAGCGGTAGACGATGGATGGATGGATGGACTAATAATAATTAATAACAATATACTGTATGTAATATTATAACAGTCAGTATTTAATTTACATTTTCCTGATTATATCTGGATACTTTTACTTAAGTTACATTTTTAATGCAGGACTTGTAACAGAGTATCTTTACACTGCGTTATCAGTACTTTTACTGTCCTCCACCACTTTAACTATAACCCTCTGAAGAACAGCAGAGCCGTAATACTGTGTGTCCATATTTAAACATTTTGGGAAATATACTTATTCCCTTCCCTGTATAGATGTGGAGATAGATAGCACTTGGTATGGTAAGGTTATTGTAAGTAGCTGGTTAGCTTAGCTAAGCACAAGGACTGAAACAGCTGGCCTGGCTCTGGCCCAGGGTGTCGAGTTTTCAGAAAACTGTATCGGAAAAAATACAATATTTGCCTCTGAATTATAGTCGGGGAGAAATATAAAGTAGCAGAAAATAGAAACAATCATGTAAAGTGTAAGTACCACAATATTGTACACTACTTGAGTAAATGTACTTAGTTACTTTCCACCTCTGACTCTCATCCATCTGTACCAAATGACTCTTCCCCTCATCCTGTAGGTTCATCACAGAATCTCTCTAACTTGACATTCTGTGTCTTATTGTATTATGCAATTATATATGCCATATACATCTTGAACTGGACTGTGTCACTTGGTATCGAGTCAAACCTTTCCTTTGAGAAATAAGGCTGCTCGCTGTTATGTAAGAGCTGACTCAGCACTTCACTGGGAATGTATCATAGTGTATTGTACACAGCACAGTCGTTTATTTTAATTTGAAAAGGTTTTGAACAAACAATACAATTCAGTAAATGGCCAAGCTTTCTGTTAATTACTTTATATTTGTTATAAATAAACAAAGAATGAGATATAAATATTGCAATATTTAAGGGTTTGTTTGACAGCTCATTGAATGGCCACACAAGACGTTTTTACAAAATAGAGAAGGTTACCAAAGGATTTTTGCAGACAGTTTGAGCATCTCATTCTGAAACCATCTCTCCTTACTTCACTATAAGTGCAGTACAGCCGTGCTCCAGTTAGCAGGCTCCTTCCTCAAATGACGCATGAAGAGAGAAGATGTTATCACACGGCTTGTCTTTGAAAAGTAGTTATGCTGATGTATTACCAGAACTCTCATCAGCATTTCCGTGACCTATATTGTTTGCAATGTGTTGACAGGGTGTAGATGTAGATGTAGTTACTAGTAATTTGTTATATATGACTCGGATAAATGAATCAAAGTTGAAGCTGTTCACAATGAAGACTTTCTTAAAGAGATAATGTAACTACATACAGTAGGTCCCACTCGCATGCCTATTTCAAACTGAGCAACAAGGACATAAAAAAGAGTTATTTGTTAAACTGAGGGGTTGGGTCTGGTTTGGTTTTTACACTGGAAAAAAAGTTCCTGCTTGAGTTGCAGATTCAGTTCTTTTTTGTTTTTCTCATAAAACATATTTTGGGCCATACGTGTAAGAAGTAGCAAGCTGTTTCACAGTGACATCAAAAAGGTCCATAGGAGAACAAACGTTTTCACACCTTTTCTCATGCACTGCGACTTAATTGTGTCAGGTCAAAATGGGGTCAAGTAAAAAGAGCAAATATTAGAACAAAAAAGTACAAGCATAGGCTATTTTCATTTAGTGTTACAAGGCCTTGGACCAAAAACAGGTTATACATGGCTAATAAAAGGTGATGGAGGTGTAAATGACATGCAGACCACTTAAAGACACAAAGCATTATCTTATCTACAGATCAACATCTTTCAAATCAGTGACAGTCATAGTGGAAGTGCACCGCAGATCTTGCCAACACACACCAACACACACCAACACACACTAACACACACCAACACACAGACTGCATATAAACGCAGAGAGAATGTAGACGTGACGAGACAGCAGCGGAGCGCTTCACGGTTGACGTTGGGTTCCGCAGGCGAGACGATACAATTATGCTGCTGGTGAGTGCTTTAATCTTATCGATGGTCACAAGGTTGCTTTTGAATTTTCAAATCTGACTTAAGTTAGCAAAATAAACGTGTAAATGTGTATTTTGGATATTTCTTTGTAGTCTGAAAGAAGAATGTTATGGAAGCAAAAATAGGCAAAACATTGTTTTTTTGGTCAATTTTGAGATATTGACCAAAAAAACAATGTTTTGCATGTAGTGTCGCCTTAAGTGGGAATCCAGCCAAACATGAACTGTTTGAACACACTTAGACAAAAAAAATGCCTTTTCTTTTAAACCAGCCGAGTTTGCTCTTTTCTCCATCCTCCTCCTCCTCCTCCTCCTCCTCCTCCTCCTCTTCAGCTGCTGTTGTTTCCATGTCTTATGACCGATAAAGCAGCACTTCCTGGTGTTCTTGTGTTTAGGTGTTGAGAGCTTTGCTGGTGCTGGGCCTGACCACCATGCTGCATGCCACCAGGAAAGGCCAGAAGGCTTTCCTGAAGTTGGATCATGGACAAAGACTGAAGGGCAGCACAGTGAGGCTGCTGCTGGATCCCTCCATGCAGCCTCAGGTCACCAGCACGTCTGGCTCGCTCATCGCCAACATGTCTCTGTCACCGTGGACGTACAGGTGAGGCATATTTCATCTTTCTTTCATAGCTTTACACTACTTGTTTGCCAAAAACCACCAGTGTGACTTGTGTTCTGCAGTCATTCAGTTATCAGTTCTGAGCTTTTAAGGCGAGACATTACAGGCAAAAACTTTGTTTTTCATAGAATCAATTTTCTCATAACTGAATGCTTTTTTTCTTTGAGAATGTGGACTATGTGTCTTCCATAGTGGAAAGAAAACCTCAAAAATACACATTTTGCTGTTTATTTGAATAGCTGTGTCTATTTGCATCTAAAGATTTATCCTAAAACAACATTAGATATCTCATTAGCATATTAGAACACAACATTTCAGAAAGTTTGTAATACAAAAAATAATTGTCTTAATGTAAGTAAGCAACGTGGGATGTTTCATAGTGATATCTATTAGTTAAAAAAAAGTATCCTATTCACCTGGGATGTCTCCCCTCCAGGGACTCCTGTGTGAAGTCTCGGCTGCCTCAGCGAATCTCTCATGCTCAGTGCCTGACCTCTGGCTGTCTGAGCCTGCAGGGGGGAGGCGAGGACGCAGCCCTGGAGGCCAAACCGATCTACTACCAGGTCCTGGTCCTCCACAGGTGAGCCACTACCGTCTTGGTGAACGAAGCTAATGATGCAGTTTTGGTCTTTGCTCTTGTTTCTAGTGCTACACTTGTTCTTGTGCTTAATATAATAAACACAGTATATTTTTAAGTGGGCTTGGGTCAACCTAACAATTAAAGTTAAATGTAACGCATTTCCTGTTGAAACAAGCTGATGGGCAGCAGTTAGTTTAAATTGAAGGAACATAAAACAAGTTTTTATTGCTGGGTTTTTAATATCAGTACACAATTAGGTATATATTACCTCATTTGTATTTATAGGCCAATTTTAAAGTTACGTTTAATATTTTCTTCCATTTGTTCTTATTTTAAATGATTAATTTGCTTTAAATTTTAAATACCTCATTTATCTTTAAGATTTTATTATTTTACTAATTTGGCTTATAATGATTTGCATGACCACTCTCATTCTTATTTATGTAACTTGGTGAAGAGGATTCTTTTGGTTTATATTTTTACTCCACTATATTATAAATGAGGTCTCTACCAAATGTAAGTTTGAATATTCACTGTTTTTACAGGAGTTAAGGGGGATTTATGTACACACACATACAGTCAAGAACAGAGAAATGTTTATTTTTCTGGCATTTATTAATGAGTAAGTGTACTATGGACGACATAGTTCAAATCAGTTGGGACATTTTATTTTGGCTCGAAGTGTTATAAATATGGAAACCAAAAGTAATCTGGTGTTTATCTTCCTCTAACTTTGAGACGGCTCTGCACAGCCTCAAGACTTCAAACTGACATTTTCTGAAACATGTCTAAAAAACTAAAACACTTAACTAACACAATATTTGTTTCAAAGACAGTGCTGTCAGTTTGGCATTTTGAACAGATGTTCCATTCATTGTATTGAATTGAATGGAAACACTGATTTGTAATAGATTGACTTCATTTAACGTTTCCTCCTTTTCCTTTCACGTCACATGCACTACAGTCCAATTTATTTATTTTAATAATCTTATACTGACATTATCTGTGCAATTCAGCCTTCACTGATTTCCCCTTCCCCGTCCCACTCAGAGGCAAAAGGCGAAGCTACAATAACAAAGGAGGAACGAAGACAAAGAAGAAGTATGAGTTCACACTGGGGATGGAGGTGATCTCAGTGGGCTGTACCTGCGTCAGGCCCACTGTCGTACCGCAGCAGTAACACGCAGGAGGCTTCAGCATATTGTACATGTTTTATCATGTTCTAGCTTAAAGCTTTAATAAGCAATATTTTTAAGTTATCATTGACTCAAATGACAGTGTAATGTATTTTGCGAAGATGCACAAGCGAATATTGCGGTTCCACTTTCTACAGTGACAGGGCCTCTAATATAATATATACTCTGATTATCTGTGAACTGCAGAGAGCTGAGTTCTGCCCCCTAGTGGTGAACACATTTACTGTTTCTCATGGAGTGCTGGAAATATATATTCGTATATGCCATATATGTTTTTGGGTTGGGTCATTTTAAATTTTTTAATTTCTCTTGTATGGTTATTTTTTTTAACTCAAATGTTTTAATAACCCTGTTCTTATTTTATTGTAAACAATATCACAATGCTTTAATAAAGTTTTTAACCCAACATTGATGCTTAATTGGGCTTTGAAAAAAAATGATTACCCTTTTTGATTGTGTAATTTATTTCTTAAAAGATCATTAATGTCAGAAGTGTGGGTGTGTGGGTGTGTGGGTGTGTGTGTGTGTGTGTGTGTGTGTGTGTGTGTGTGTGTGTGTGTGTGTGCTCGTGTGTATGTGTGTTAGCTGTGCAAAACTATCAATCTACAAATAAGAAATGATGAGAACCAGAGCGTGTGAGTTCAGTCAAGCCGTTTTTACTGACCATGCCAAATAAATACAATCAATCCAGCCTTGAAAATATACAGCGACACACAGTTACAGCAAGTACAAACCCCATGTAACAACTCCCCGGTTACAGTGCAAATATTTTAGACATTTCAATCAAGTCAGTATGACTCAACAACTCGAGCAAATTTCATCTTTCTGTTTACTCTTTTAGGTTTACATTCCCTTTGAAAATCATAACCTGACAATCAGAGCACAGTGACACATGCCAAAGCAAAGTGAGGCCGCTGGTTAGCCAGAAACCCCCAACTCATCCTTTCAAAACCAAATTAGTCCAAATTCTGAACTGCTGTGACTCACTACTTTGCCTCCTTGTGGTGTTATTGTTGTTTGTACTGTATATTTCCAATGTCCTTCATGTGTGCATATGTGCTTTTGAGTTGTGCTTAATGAAATAACAGTGCAATCAGTGCTCTAAATCTAAGACTCAAATGCATGTCACTGATCTACAACTACACTACAGTTAAAGTTTCACAAAGAGCCTGACAATGGCAGAATACCTTTTCAAGCTTTTTTTCTTTTACTCCACCTCCCCGCTGTGGAAAGAAACAAGAGCCTGATTCTTCATTTTATATTCATAAACCATATTGTGAGATTCTCTGAGTTCGGCACACGCAGACGTCCCCAGACAGAGCCAACAATCCCAAAAACGGTGCAGCGAAGAATTAGCATGTAGGACCTGGGGAAATCAATTTAAATGTTTCATTGGGAAACAGCAGAAGCGTGTGTGTTATGTCCTGTTTGTGTGTGTTATCCGGTAAATCAAAAACTCTTCGCTTTGACTTGTGTTGGTTGTGACTCACTAGGGCTGCTAAACTACATCTGTGGGTCCATTTCTTTTAAGCACATCACACATTTTTCATGTTTTACTTGGTAACAATTTAGATGACTTACTCCATAGTTAGAGTCTAATTAGACAGAAATTGTGTTGTGCTGTGTTGCAGCCAAGTTGGCAGAATTCAGTCACAACTTCTGATACAAAGCATCACCAGGAGAAACACAGCCCCGCTAGCGATGCTAAAATATGCAGGCAGTTGTAATTTCCTGCTTTCTGACTGAAGAAACTGTAGATATGAGAGCTATCATTTAAATTGTTACCTCCTCCTGCCTTGATGCAGCTTTCATTCCTCACTAAACAACAATTGTCGCCCCTCTTTTAAGAATTTCACATGTTTGTTTTAATCCCCCCCCCCACACACTTTCCTTTAAAAAAAAGAGACAGATTTCTTTTAGAATTTCAACATCAAGAGTCGGCTAAACTTTGTACAGCTTGTTCAGAATTGTTAGAGCACACATCAAATATGAAAACGCTATTCCTTTTGTTCGAGTTGCTTTTTTTTTCTTTCCTGCACTGTTTAGATTTTTTTTTTTTGACTCATAAAACTCCCAGTCCCGCTCTTGCTCTCTTCTCTTCTTCTCCACTCATCTACCGGCAGGCTTCCTCCTTCATCTCCTTGTTCTTCCTCACTTCTTCCGCGTGTTTGTCCTGCCAGACAAACACAGAGGTATAGCAACATCAGAGTCATTAGCATTCATGGGTACATTAGCACTAATGAGGAGGGAGATGCCAGCAGAACAAGGCAAATGGCTCACTGTTCATAAAGATTTGAACAGGGGAATGATACAGAGTGGGGAGAACTAAAAACTCTTTTCCACCTCATATAATATTCATGATTATCAAGCTTGTGAGCAATATAAAAAATAGAAATGCATGCCCAGTTTAAGATACTGAAGGATTGCCTCGTTCACAGTCAAGAAAACATTAAATTTTAGGTCTCAATAAAACAGTGCTGGTTAAAGGAAAAGTTAGTTTTTTTGGAAACTATGTTTATATGCGAGACATCATTTCTTAATTTTTAAAGTTTTAGGTGCTGGTGGGCTGATTTCAAAAATGTTTTCCACCTGTTACCAGTCTTTATGCTAAGCTAGGTTAGCTGGCTGCTGGTGTACAAATATGGGCAACACGTATGGAGCTAGAATTAAATAAACCCAATACAATGTGTGTTAGAGGTTTGTAGGTATTTGTTTGACTTTGGTAGACAGCCAGGCTACCTGTTTCCCCTGTTTCCAGTCTTTATGCTAAGCTAGGCTAATTGCCCCATGACTCCAGCTACGAGTGGTATCATTCTTACTTACAGGAAGAAAGCAAATAAGAGATTTTCCCAGAATCTGGACACATACTCCTATCAATTATTTTTTCAGTTGTGTCATAATTTTTAAAAAAATAGTTCGACATTTTGGTAAACACATTTATTTGCTTTCTTACAAAAAGAAGATTGGACCACTGTCATATTTAGAAAGTGTTATCAATCTTCTCATCTAACTGTTATAGACCACTAACAAGCATATTTCTCAAAATCTGGACCTATTCCTTTATTATTAATTCACTGGTAGTGAACAACAGATCAGGTTTGGGCCCAGCACGAAAAATGTGACTTTCTGAACTAAAGATTATTTCATTATAATGTTGAACTCCAAAAAGGAGCCCACACACAAGTAGAGCTCCCAGGAAAGAGCACTTGGTTATAGTATACCGTAAATGTAGCTAGAAAGAACACGAACCATAAGTACTAAAACAGCAAGACTTTCCAGGCAAGGAAAACATTGCAAAGCCTGATATGTCTGCCTCTATGAATCATTTCATCCATATATCTGCTCAGTCTAGACAGAAGCCCTTGCTCTTCTTTCAAAAAACTTTTTCTATTTTAAAATCCTTTATTGTCTTAATAGTTATGCATGAGAATAAGACATATGATCCCACAATATGGTACATGACCAATAATATATTTTGGTGCATTAGTCTGGAGTTTCCTTTGGAAGAGCTCCTTACAAGCTCTCTCTAAAGATTAGGAATAATCATACCTTCTCCTGCAGCCTCTCCAGCATGGCGGCCAGCAGGGCCTCCCTGTTCTCCTTGTTGGCCTCCATCTTCTGCTCAAGTTTCTCCTTGGCGTGCTTGATGAAGTTATTGTTCTCCTCAAAGGCCTTCTGGATCACCTCGCGCTCGTGCTCTCTCTTCTCCGCCAGGTGCTTCAGCAGCTCCGCCTCCTGGCACTAGAGGGAGAAAGAGAGCACTGCGGGTAAATCAACGGGCAATTTTGTTAAACTGCAAAGAATAAAGAGAGTATTAGCTGCAGTCTTAGAGATCTTAGACGTTACAAGAGACATGCAGATGTGTTGCAAAGACTAAACGTCTAGGCCAAATGTATGTTAGCATGTAAAGGACGTCCAGTGCTCCTTCTCTGAGAGGCAGGTCATACGGTGTATGTCAGCAGAGTAAGTCCTAAAAAGAAATAGTAAATAAGTTAAGCGCTTTGAATAGTAAGGTTTCAGTGAAAATGCATGTGTTTGGGAAGTAGTCAGCATGCGACTGGATAAATGAGACATAGATTATACTGCACAAGTTGTGTGAGAGATGTTTTGAGGGATGTTCTGATATAGTTTTTTGTTAAACACGGCCCCCTTCTACTTCAATTCATTTTAAGGCAACACGGGGTGAGTAAACAATATACAAATGTTCATTTTGTGTGTTGAGTATTCCTTTACCACTCAAAAACCAAGCTAATCTGCATCATCAGGACTCTGTCAGTGTAAATAAGTGACATCACCTTTTTCAAACTAAGCCCTGCCCACTACACACCAGGGGAAATGGTGCAGAGGATAAAAACAGAAATGTCTAATAAGACTTTGTTTTCATGTAGAACTTCATTACTCATAGTAAGAAGCTGACTGTGAAAGCACGTTTTCAGATCCTATAATGCACTTGCAAATGCAAACAAATCATTATTAACGCAAACATCTGATGCTACAGGTGTGACCGCTCTGTTGCAGGGCACATTCTCTCTGCCAGCTATAATTCCTGTCTCCCTACCTTTCCCCTCACCCTTCCTCCCCCTCTCTCCCCCATTCTCTTTGCCTGATAAATATGAGCTATTGTGAGTGTGTCCTTTCATGATTGCCCTTGTACTTTCATGTCCTTCATCTTCCAACCCTCCCTCTGCTTGTGTTTCCTCCCTTCCTTCGCATCAACTACAACACTCCTCCCATCTTTCCTTTCATCCATTTCCACCCTTCTTCCTCCCGAGTTGATAAATCATGCTGCCCACAAAGAGCGTTGTCAGATGTTTGACAATGTCTTAATGAGCTACAAATAGCTAGGGTTAGGGTTACAGTTTAGGGTTAGGGCCTGTCCAGTTAGGTTCCTTATGATGATACAAAAACCCAACCATACCCCTTCTGCCCTCCCCTCACCTTTCGCCTGTCCTCGGCAGCCTCCAGCTTCTTCTGGATCTCCTCAAGGGACGGGTCGCGGCGCTGCAGCATGGAGGCGTTGAGGTCTGGCACTCCATCAAAGGACGGGGGCTTGAGGATGACCTCAAAAGCCTGGCCAGATGTCCTCTTGTTCAGCTCAATTACCTCCACGTCTTTAATGACGCACCAGCCCAGGTCCACCGCATCTGTGGTGTTGGATTGTGGCCATGTTTAGATGATTCATTTACTATGAATGTTTAAAACCACTGATACACACCATCTATGTAATTTTGGTACATTGTGTGGTTTGTGGTGTACCTACATCACTTCTACATGTTCCTGCTTGGGAAACACTAGTTTCTACATTTCCCAAGATTTCTGTATGGGCTGTAATACTGTATAGGATTCCTACACATTTTCAATTTCAAAATTGAACACTTTTCCAAAGTCAAATTTCCAGACGCAGATTTTTCAGACCGTATTTGACTTTGTGACTCCGGATGCTGTGACAAGACTACAGTGCTTTTGCCCTTGCATGTGACGTATAGCCACATGCTTATCCAGAACTGGAAATCAGATTCTACATAGTTCCTTATGGTGTGGGAAGCCTTTGTGTACTCCTCCCTGTGGGGTTGTTAACATGTGTGCGAAAGTTATTTCTTTTTACCTTCTGCCTTGTATGTAGGCTTGTCTGCAGTCTGCGGGTACAGGCAGGCACAGAACAGAGACACCAGGGGGAGCTCTTTGACCTTCTCTTTGTAGGCTGAGGACACACACACACACACACACACACACATACACACACACACACACAAGTACACACAGATACACAAGTGTTCTGTTATGCTTGACATTGTTGATGGTGCAATTCTCCTTTTCAGTGACAGTGACTATTATTCTCATTATGTTATTATGACAGTCACAATACTGACATGATAAAGTGCACTCTTGTTATCGTTCTCACAATGGAATCATAAGCCGCGTATACAGTAAAGGAAAGGGGAGCTGTGACTTTCTGCTGTGGCTGCATTTACCTGCCAGAGTCATCTTCTCACTGCGTATGTAACTCTCCAGGGATTCTGAAGATCCTTCTCAGTCTGTCAGAGAGACACATAGAGGGGAAGGACTGAATGAAGCAGATTCAAATGTCACATAATGAATGTGATAAGCAGTGGCTAAGGAGTGAATTTACAAAACCGCAGAGTGCTTGTGTAAGCACCTCCCATTAAAGTTTAATTCAACCAATGAGAGAACAGCAGAGGGTCATTCTTGCCAAGGATTGTTTTAATACCTCAACCGGCTGGGAAAACCTAAACCAGGGTAGTAAACAACTAATAAATAAAAAGACGTCATCAAACACTTAATATCATATGACATTTTGACCCAAAGTCCTCATCAGAAATGATCGACTTGTTCACATGTGAACAAAAATAGCCGATGCCTAAATAGGAGATTTCAACAAACAAGGTCGACACATAAGTGCTTTAAAGCTCCTTCAGTGGAAAATTGCCTTCTTGTTTACCCTTAACATTGTTATATATCACTGACCAGAGATGCTATGTCCACTCTTACACCAGTGATTTCTTTTTCTTCCCAAAATGGCACTGGACATCTCTCAGAGAACAGGCTTAAAGATCCCCCGGACGTGTTTAAAGAATTTTGTGTCTAATGTTAAATCACCTCTTTATAAATCTTAAGATTACATCTTTACATTCTCGCTCATTGAACAATCCAGAATCTATGAAAGTGCAAATATTGTTCATTTCAAAAGTTTACTGTAACTACTACACACAAAGATGTCTCCTACTTCCTTTGCCACGTTTTCATCCACATTTTGAGCAAATGTGGAAAGTAATTAAGAGTTGATTCATCAAGATAAACAGTAGGTGGCAGAAGTTCTCCAGTCAAGTGCCATTAAATCCATTGAAGAAGAAGAGGGTGCAACAAAATGGCATAATTGAAAGAGTGCCAGTCGAACCTCAGAAAAATGAAAACCATGAAGAAAAGGTGATGGCACAGCAGCTAGACAAGTCACATGCTTAATGCACGTCATCATTTATTCAGTAAGTCACTAAATGTACATTATACTTTGTTTTGTTTGGATCGACGCACCAACTTTTCTCAAAGTTTTTGCCATATTTTGACTTTTTTTTTAGTTTCTGTAAACGGCACAGCTGTACTCAGCTTGACTCGCCCTGTTTTAGTTCTCAAGTTGTGGATAGTACCTAGTATCACCTCGGTCAAGTTTCCAAACAAAGTTAGCCGATACTAAAGGGTGGTGTTAAAACACTGCAGAGACACTGGCGTGCTGTAGCGTTCTGTGGTGTTTTGTGGCGGCCTGTGGCGTCCTGTGGCGTCGTGTCGCGTTCTGTGGCGTCCTGTGACTTTCTGTGGCGTCCTGTGGCGTTCTGTGGCATCCTGTGGCGTCCTGTGGCACCATGTGGCATCCTGTGGCGTCTTGTGGCGTCCTGTGGCGTTCTGTGGCGTCCTGTGGCGTCATGTGGCGTTCTGTGGCGTTTTGTGGTGTCCTGTACAAACCTGCCATTTTTAAATGGTCAAGCTACCGTTTCCGCATTATAATTGTTGCATATTGTCTACCAAATTACTTGTGATGTCAAGATGTCAAGTCAAACTGAATTGCACTGAGAGAGAGACGAAGCAAACTGTCTCACCAGACCTTCCACCACCTGCTATCACTCTGTCTGTCTGTCTGTCTGTCTGTCTGTCTGTCTCCTGTCTGTCTGTCTCCTGTCTGTCTGTCTGTCTGTCTGTCTGTCTGTCTGTCTCCTGTCTGTCAAATGGTTTCCTCAACACTGAATTGATGGACATCTGATGGATGCTGTAAATTGTTGAATCTCATGCTATGTAGCTTTTTTGAGACCTTTAAATTGAGCAAACAAACTATTGTAAGAGAGTCACTAGTTTATTTGTTTGGCTATATAGTGAGAAGGTAAGCAAATAAATATGTACATATATATATATATATATATATATATATATATATATATATATATATATATATCATTAATAAATATGGACAGAACATTTCGCATCATTGCTGCTCAGGGTATATCATATCAACAGATTCTGGTACTCAATATCATAAGCACACTCATCATGTAGACACCATCAGGTGTTGAAGCAAAGAGGCTAATAAAAGAGAGCAGATTGAATTTCATAAAACAGATTTCCACCACAGGGTTCGACATCCCAGTGGTTCCTGATGTGGGCCCAATTTAGTTAAACATCTGTGGTGGGACATGTCTGCTAGAAATGTCCCACCTGCTCTCAACTGCCTCTCCTTCATCTTCTAAGATAGGGCTCTACATAGACGATCATCCAAGCTAGTATCCAGTCAATGGTAAATACAGCCAAAGGCAGAATGCAATACATGCAAACAAAAAAATAGATGTGTTGTTAGTTTTCCTTATTGTCCAACATATAGGACTTACAAATATTTTACATGAGGTATCAATTAATTATTAATGGCAAGACAGAAAAACTGCAGTAAATGTATTCAAAGCTCTTTAAATGTATTTTTCCTTTTGTGGCAACAGCATCCATGGACAACCTCATGGTACCAACAAGGACGTAGCTGCT